>NW_028317850.1:337500-637500 GCF_062004578.1 Staurois parvus
AACCCCAGGGTTCTTCTAGAGGTTTCTATGAGTTCCTTGAACTGTGGCTGATTGACCTCCCACCTGATGGTGCCTGCATAGTTCCACAGGACCAAAGACACTTGGAAGATCTAATAAGACACCAATGATCTTTTTAGCTATGTCGTTCTGATCACCATTGTAACAAATTCTTACCACTGATCCTGATTAATTTTATCTTTAGTTTCCCAAGATCTGAAAATTTTAAGGGTTCCTCTGGGGTCTAAAGATTGGGGAGACCGATATAGATGGTGGCAACAATCAATAGTATGCATTAAATGATATGCAAGGAGAGCTAAATAAGCAACTGAAAGCCTTGTAATAGTAGAACCTTTAAGACGACACAAACCTACAAACCGCATACAAAGTGTCCTGATCCTATGTAACGCGCCCTGCTGTGTGTGCCATAACGTACCCTGCCCCCATGTAATGTGCCATGCTGCCCCCCATGCAGTGTGCCCTCCAGACCTCAAGTTGCGTGAAGAAAAAAAGCAAGCACAAGTTATACAACAAAGAGGTATGTTCTAATATTGTAATTTAATATTGTTTCAAAAAATAATTATAACAGCTCTGTGATCACACCAATGTTCAGTGAGCTGTAGATCTGAACATTTTTTCAGGGATTCCCTTGAGATCTCAAACTTTTTGCCAAGGGTTCCTTCAAGGTAAAAGGTTGAGAAACCCTGCTGAGCAATGCATCATTATACACAAGTTCAAACAGAAAGACTACTTTAAAAACACACACTATTATTATTATACAGGATTTATATAGCGCCAACAGTTTGCTCAGCGCTTTACAATATAACTAAGGGCTTGTTTACATTAGCTCTTGGGGGAGGCTGTAAAACGTGGTTGAACCCCAATTTTATCAGCTCCCCTTTAGCTAGAGAGACAGCGGCTGACTTGCACACATGCCACGGCAGAAATGATAGCCCCCTGTTGCGATTAGAACGGATGAAAATGTATAAACAAAGGGTCCGTTTTTGCATTGGTAATGAGTGTAAAAAACTGATGTGTAAACTGATCCATTTTCTCTTTGAAAAAAACATGCCTGAACTGATGAAGAGGAAAATAAAAACACAGAGCACTAGTGTGAAAGGGGCCTTACATCTAATTGCCTGCTTTTTGCCTCCCAACTACAAGTATGAACTTAACCTTCGGTATCTGAGAAATGACAAAAATATAAGTTTCACTTTTTTTTTTTCTTTATACATGTATGAAAATATAACAAGCATCCACCATCAAGCTGAGGATGCTTAAAAACATAAATCTATATGTATGTATCCAATAAAGTCTAAACAGAGAAAATTTGGCAAGCTATGACCAAACAAAGACCTGTTTCATTATGCTGTAATGTCATCTCTGGCAACAGATGGCATGCACAGATGAGTAATGATACCAGAGAAACCTCGCTGAATGCTCTGCCCTCCAAACAAAATATTCCCTAGCAGAAATTCTCTCTAATTGCATTCATCAAGCAGCAAGGCTGCACATAAATGATAATCAGATCTCTTTCTTTCAAACAGATTTTAGTGACACAATTATGTTTTCTATCTTGATTATATTTTTTCATTTGCAAGAAGGAAAGAATTTGCTAATTCGACAGAATGATGTCTATACCAAATTCATTCTGTTACATGACTCTGGAGTCCAAGCCATTACAAAGCTGTTACTATTCTTTACAGTGCTCATAAGACTTTATGCCACTAATACTCTAGAAAATGGATTTCAAAAACATAAATTGGTTGTTCGTAAAGGATATACAGCAATAAGCTGCAAAATAAAATACGATATCTTTCAGATGTCCTCAAACCAAAAAACTCATTTTCCATGGAGGTTGGTTGACTACACTTAGGCTGGCTATACACTACACAATTTTCTAATTGCTTCCAAAATTTCCTTTAGATTTACCTCCAACTATGTAGTACAAGGGCCTGCCTAATTGGATACAATTGCAAGTCTTCTTTAGGTTTGACCTCATATTATATTGTTTTTGGTAAATCTAAAGCAAAATTCTCAAGAAAATTGTATAGTGTATGCCCCCCCCCTCCCCTGTATTATATCCAAAACTAAAAATGTAACATATTGCAGCGAATTCTTAGATGAGATGGGTGCAGTAATATTGTTTCAGGCTTTTTGCCTTCCATTTTCACTAGGTAATCTGGCCAGTAACACAGTTCCTGTATTAGAGTGCCCCACTCTGGATGAAGGAGCACATTTGGACAGCAGTTTTGTCAGTATGGAGGGGGAAGGGAGTGTTAGATGGACTAGCAGATTTAGATATACCAACAAATGGAAGCAAATCCTCCAGATGATCATTGTAAGCACCCGTCAGTATTAAATGGCTTGACTTAACACTCAAACTACTATATATGCTGGAGAGTTGAAAAACAACAGATTTACTGACCAGATAACCAGCTGAAAAACAAAAAAACAAAAAACAAAAAGAAAAAAAAAAAAACCACACGGTAAAAATACGGCCATCACATCTAAGAATTGGTAAGCTGTAATATAACAAATGTTTGCTTTTGGGTTTAATACTGCTTTAATTATACCAGGACTATGGACTGAGTGCCTTTATTATGCTGAAGGAAACCATTTGCCACCCCTCTCTGCCAATCCCTCCCACTGGCTTCCCATTGCCCAACAGATAAAATTCAAAACATTAATAACGTATAAAGCCATTTAGATCTCTGCCCCAAATTACATCACCAATCTGGTCTCCAAATATCACCCAAACCGTACTCTCGGCTCCTCGCACGACCTCCTGCTCTCTAGCTCCCTTGTCGTCTCCTCCCATGCTCAACTCCAGGACTTCTCCAGAGCTTCCCCCATCCTCTGGAACTCTCTAACCCTCTTGTATTGAATTGTATCATTGGTGTATTGTCTCCCGTTATACTGTAGAGTGCAGAGCAAACTGTTGGCGCTAAATAAATCCTGTATAATAATAATTTGTGTTTGCTTGTTTTGAGAGACCAATAAAGACTATTTAGCTGGCTGGTTCGGTTCTCCATATTACACAGGACACCCAAAACACAGCTTCAATGGCTGAAAAAATAATGCATCATGGAGGTGCTGAGCAGACTGGTAAAATATTCATTCTTTAAACATGTGAACAATGTACCTGAAATCACAAATGGAGAACATACAGAAAAAGATGAGGATGCTACTTAAAAAAAAAAAACTACAGCTGAGTTGACTTTTCACAGGCCCATCTGTAGCCAATGCAGAAGTCAGGAGGCCCTGCAGAAAGCCAGGGCACACAGGTTACAGCAGTAAAGTCTCACAAGAAGTCAGTTCCAGTTGTAATATTTTAGGCCTTACTGCACTCATGTTGGGAAATCTCACAGGCTGCTCACATTTATGTTCCCTACAACATCCCTGCAAGTTTCAGCACATCGCAATAAAACGGCATGGCCAGGGCCCAACCAAACCCTCCAGACAGAATTTTACAACCTTATAACATGATCACTAGAAAAACTTCAAGTATATGAAATCTGTCATACTTGTGGCACAGCTGCAACGAGCAAGAATTTGAGTCCTAAATAGTGCAAAAATATACGTTCTTGTAGGACTGGTTCACACCAGATGAAGTCCAGTGTTTTTCTGCATCAAAAATGTATGCACAGTGCTTTCCATGTATGCCAATGGCCTTAGTTCACACCAGTGCAGTCAGTTCCAGTCAAATACCGGCGCAGAGAAAAAAAAAAAAAAAAAGAAGAACATGCTGCATTTTTTCTTCACAGAACAATACTGGAACACAGCAAAATACATAAAAAATGCAGTGGAACGGAGTGTGGCGTTAACTCTAAGCAAAAACACATGCGGAACGAATCCAGAGTGCGTTTTTGTGGTGTCAACTGGCCCTCAGGCTCCATTCACGCCACAAGGGGTGAACGAGCCCATTCACTTTCATTCACATTTTTTTGGTCACGATTGGGGCATCCCACTAATTGCAATGCCCACAGCATTTAAGGCTAGGTTCACCGATTATAAAGTGTTAGCTGGAGTTGGGCTTCAATGTGTTATTGTATTCAAATCTGCTAGTATATTTAACACTTCACCCCCCCCCCTTCCTTCCCAGATTGACAATGCAGCTGTCTGCTGTGTCTGGTGCTCATTCATCCAGATCAGCAGGGGAAAACAGAGGTGAAAAAAACAAAAGAGAAAAAACTGATGTAGCTAACATGATTGGTAAGATGCAATTTAACACATTTTCAGTTTTGGGATTAATACTGCTTGAAGGAATCCGAAGTACCTATGAATGTCTAATACTGACACAAAAAAACAGCCAACATGTTTCAGGGGTGAAAAAACTCTTTCATCAGAAAAGTGGAAAAAGAACTTGAATGCACTCAAAGCAAACTACAATCTAACGCAGGGGTTTTTTTACCCTGGGCTCCATGGACCCCTAAGTGGTCCATGGATGGGTTTCAAGGGGTCCTTGAGGATCAGATGAACATTTACTATACAGCCCTACACCTTGTCCCAACCAATGGTTTCCCACTGAAATTGAAAGAAAACCACCCTGTCACTGTTTATAGTGCCAAACGCCAAGTGTCTCACGACTCCTTGTTGACCCTTGTTTACCATTTAAATCCGTATCGTCACTTCCTCATCCCCTTCCACTGTGACACCAGGCAGGAAATCCTCTTCTGCAGTGGTTGTCATTTTTTAAAATTGGTGCGGCTATACAGGGCTCTGCTTGCACAGCCGAGTCGCTCATCTGTGGATGAGCAATCTGTGGATGAAGAAACGACAAGTCTCATCTGCTGATGCGTGCCCTGGTAGTTTATTGACACTTCCACTAGCTTTCTAAAAGAAAGCCCATAAGCTGGAGTAGCTGTCTACAGGAGCCTGACATTGCACCTGTGATCCACTGATGTCGGTTGGGGGGGGGGGGGGGGGGGGGCTGAGTGAAATAAATGAACATAGTTTCTGAAATATATTTACATATATTTGTTTTTTTAAAAGATAACTTCTCCTTTTAGCTGCTCTGTAGAATTCCTGGCATCCCCTTAATGACTGGATCCATTTAAGTTAGTCATAAATATGTTGAAATTATTTTGCAATATGATAAAGGAAGCACTGGAAGCTGATCCAAGGCACCATAGTGACTCATCTATGACTCACAGTTTTACTGGATCCAAGCTTAGACCTGACCGTTAAACATGAATTTCATAATTCAGGTGAGTATGTTTGATTGACATTAGTCATTATCCCTTATAGGAGTTATTATACTTCAAAACCAGTAATGTTCTTACCAGTTTGCACTGTTTGCAATGTCTACATGCTACAGTTATGACATTCTCTATTCCAAGATGAAATCCACTGCCTCCTTCTCATATTATAAAAGCTATTCCAATGACTTGCTAAGAGCTATAAAATCTATCATTATAACAAACCGTTACTCAGCCTGGCTTGTAACTTTCCACTCACGCACATATTCTCAAGATAATCATCATAAACAGAATTAGAATTGCAAAATCCTTACACACATCAGCAAATAATATCCTGCAATATATCCATTTGATTTCCTTCACAGCTTTACTCAGAATTCCTAACTAACACAGCCAGGTAACTAAATTTAGAGATACTCCTTCCCCATCAACAGAAAGTCATCAGTCTAGGTGGTCTTCAATACTCCAGATTAAAGCAGACCTCCGGTGAAAACCCACCAAACACTATATTGTAATATATACAATGTTTACCATTTTACTTGTCAAAAGGACTTGTTATTCTGATCATCCATTGCAAAATTACTATCTACTGCCATAATACATGGACAGGCAGATGACACGACACATACTGTATACTGGTTCAGCCATTCAGCTTCCAGATTGCCCCTGTCTAAAGCCTAACGGACAACAAAATGAGCATAACTAGCTACGTCCAATGAGTAGAAAAGTGATGCAAGAAGGGTTTTCTAAATCATGAAATAAGGTCTGTGTAAAATAATAACAGCTGCCAAAATTACAAAAATCTTCAGGTTATAACCAAACCAAAGCTAGGGCAAAAAATGAATAAGCCTAAATATTCCAAAAGCATAAACTTGAGTGGGCCAGTGACCAGGCTATGGGCATTCAAGCATCTATGTATTCCTACTAAGCAGTAAATACTTTTTAAAGCTCTCGTTGTAGATGCAGGCACTACAAAGTAATTCATCCTCAGTGCGGATTTACATTTTAGCCACTGTTGTGGTGCTTTCACATGCACTGCATTAAAGTACATATCATAATGAATGGGCTGCAAACAACAGATCAACAAAAATCCACATTACTCTTATTAGCAACACTGAGTACATAATGTGTGGTGGTACATGCATTGCACACTACTCTATGTGTCGAGGTGACATTTACAAAGAGCAAGCAGAAGCATTAAACAAGTGTTAATGGGCCCTCAGAGTACACAGCACAAGCACTGAAGTCATCCCTAAGCAGCTCACCCTGTTTTCTTCTCCTACAACATGATCTGTGTTTCTACGAGTTACAAGCTTGAAGGGCTACCAAGTCACTAATGGGAGGGCAAAGCAGGGTGAGCTAAGGTCCCTGAGAGAAGTTCCGCTTTGAACTTTGTGGATGAACGGCTCCACAGTGCCTGCAGCTACAGAGATCAGCAACAGCTAGTTTTAAAGCTCACTTACTACTTCTTAAAGCGGAACTTGATTGTATCCCTCAACTAATTCATTTTTAAAGTGTTTCTAAACCCAGGACCCAACATTTACGCTATCTGGTCTCTCACAATACACAGAACATGGAAATGCAATTTTAGTAAATATAAACTGCTAAATACCTTTTCTCATCAGCAGTTCGAGCAGTCTTGTGATGTCTATCAGTATCTAGCAGAGCACATTAAAGCTTGTAGGAGAATGCAAAACCACTGACCTCTGTCTGGACAGTGCTGATTGGCCTTGTGCTGTTCACATGCACTCTCACAAGAAAAAAAAAAAGCTCTAGAAATGCACACCAAACTGAACATGTGCAGAGTATCTCCACACAATATGTCTTATCAGGAGATGAGGATGACAATGGAAGAAGGGGAGGATCAGAGAAGTTAGGCTCAAACAGCATTTTTAAATGCAGATTAACCCCTTAGGTTTCACAATGAGTTCAACAAGCATGCTTTTCTGCACATACAGACTGATTTTATGGTTGTGGGTTTAGTAATACTTTAATATTAAAAGCAAATTCACCCATCCATCCATGTCTCGTTCTGTTGAGGAACCACTTTGACCCCCACATCCTATCCCCAATACTAGCCCTTGGGAAGATGATTCGTGTATTTACTTCCTGGAGTCCCTCTGCCCTTAGCTCAAGCATGAAGGCAGGAGGGTGCACATAGCTGAGAAACCCCTCCTCTTGAAGAAAGGAAAAAAAAATAAAACCCCAAGACGACTCCAGGGATATATATGCCACCACTTTGGCCTAGGCAAAAAACCAGGAAGAAATGTAAAAAAAAAAAAAAAAAAGATACCTTCCTTGGGGTGGGGGTGCTGCACACTGAAGGCTTTTAACCTTAATGAAGAAAATGCATTAGGGAATAAGATACCACTTTAAAGAGGTGCTACAATACACTGCATCTGGGTAACAAACCAAAAGTACTATTACATTCATTTTTAATATTCAAAAGCAAACTCTTCTATCCATCTTTGTCTCCATACTTTATTTTGCTGAGAAATCACTTTGAAAAAACACTCCATTTCTGGCTGCGGCCATCTTAACCACTTCCTTTCTGGACACTTTCACACCCTTTCAGTCCAGGCCAATTTTCAACTTTCAGCACTGTCCCACTTTGAATGACAATTGTGCAGTCATGCAACACTGTACCCAAAGGAAATTTTTAGCATTGTTTTGAGACAACTTTCTGTTGGTGGTATTTATGCACCACTACGATTTTTATCTTTTTGCTATATAAAATGGAAAAAAAACCAAAAAAAACAAACTAGTTTTCTTATTACATTTTGCAAATAATCATCATAAATCTTGGCCAAAATGTATTCTGCTACCTTTTTGGTAAAAAAAAAAAAAACCCAAATCAGTTTATAGAAAAAAATTTAATTTTTTTTTTTTTTTTACAGTCACCCTAGCAGTACAGTGTCACCACTGTACTACGTGTGGGTGGGGCGATCAAGATTTTTTTTTTTTTTTTTACATGGATTGCTTTTATACCCATAAAGGCTGTAAAAGCAAGGTATCCTTCTCTCTGGCTGCATTCCTGCAGCCATTAAGAAACACAGAGCTGTAATTGGTCACAGCTTCTCACATGGTACAAGGCTGCTGTGAATGGCCTTGTATCATGTGACCTCTGATCAAAGAATTCACAAGTAGTAAACAACGTCGTCAGGAAGTGACATCTTGTTTACTACTGTTGACGTGATCACCGATTGGCCAAATCAGTAATCGCATGAATCGGGACCTCATGCAGCGGCCCCGTACAGTGATCTGTGTTCCGGTGGACACAGCGTGCACAGATTGCGGCACTGCATGCTCCCAGGGAGCGCACACAGGCAATGGATGCAGGGTGGGCGTTTAGAAACACTCCCTTTGCATCAGCATTTTCCAGTCTGGCCGTTTATCGGCATGGGCCGGACGGGAAGGGGTTAAGTAAAAGCAAATTTACTTTCTGCAATCTGCCTTAGCTAAGAAAGCCTCTACTCCTCTCCTTAAGACTCCTGGGATGTATGACTTTTGCCTTGGCATGGAAACCAGAAAGTAACTGAAGAAAATGAATAAAAAGAAAAAAAAAAAAAAGTTTAATATAAGTAAACATGATATACTTTCCTATCTATTTCCTAAAGCTAGCAGGATAAGGATTAAAAATAGTGAATGCTGATTGAGAGAGTTTAGTTCTTCTTGAAGTACTCAAATGTTCAAAGTTAAGCCAGATGATTCACTTTAATGGCTGTTGAGATGGAAATGACAAAGACGATATTCCAATCAAAATATTCTTGACAGCTATTGTAGACCTTTGCATCAACTATGCGGTTTTATTATTTATTTTATTCCTAAAAACAAATGCAATACTGGCCAACAAGACAGAACGACTCTGGTAAACATCCCACTTCAGGCAGACATCACTCTGCACAGTGCTCTCCTGCAGTTAATACTTTTTTCTTTTAACTGGTGTGTTCATTCACACGTTTTTTTTTCACTGGTGTGTTCATTCACACGTGTTTTTGATGCGTGTTTGGGGGGGGTCTGTTGTCATGCTGGAGATATCAGGAAAAAACAGAAATGCATCAAAAAAGCAAGTACATGTTTGATGCATTGTTAGGCGTTTTCTCAGCATTTCGATTAAAGTGTTACTAAACCCACAGCAGTAAAATCAGTCTGTATATGCAGTAAATCATGCTGGTTATACTCCCTGTGGAACCTAAAGGGTTAATCCTCTGCATTGTGTAAAAAGGCTGTTTGAGCCTTTCTTCTCTGCCCCTCTTGTTGAAATGACCACCTGATAAAGACAACCTGTAGTCACATGGACATGCTCAGCTTGGTGGGTATCGCTAGAGGTTTTTTTTTTTTCTTTTTAAAAGTGCATGTGACCAGAACAGAGCCAATCAGCACTGTCTAGGCAGAGGGTCAGGGGTTTCACATCCTCCTAGAGCAGAAAGAAAATTCCTCCTACAAGCTTTAACCAGTGCTCTGCTGAAGTCACAAGACTGCTCTAACTGCTGATGAGAAACGTTTACATCTACTAAAATAATTACATTCCCATGTTCTGTGTACTGTGGGAGACCAGATATAGTGAATGCAGGGTCCTGGGTATAGTAACACTTTAAAGTCTATGGAACCAAAACGCAACCTGCTGTGGAGAGAAAAAAAAAAAAAAGTCCTTGACCCTTTCCAAAAAACAAACCGGTGGAAAAACACAGATGTGAACATGACCCATAGGAAACAATGTGAAATGGACTGTAATGTGTTTCTGCAAAACTGAAAACACACTGAACAACACAACCAGGCCTAAAGGCTGGTGCACACAGGCGCTTACAAAAACACAGCTGGTACCTGTGAATGTAGTTCTGCATTCCTTGCATATACAGGCACTTTCCCTGTCCCATTGGGAGAAGGAAAACCAAAAGTACAGCATGCTGAAAAGCCAATACTTAGCCAAACACTACGGTGATTGCCACAGGCATCGACAAACACTGAGAAACCCATTTTGATGCATATCCTACAGGATGCTGCATCCTGCTTATGTTTCTTTGCAATTATTAATGCATCTGACTGCATGTCTAAAAAATGGCACTTGTTTCGTATGAGCACACACAAAAATACTTTAATGCCTTCTTTTTCCCCCCATCTGCACCATTTCTGGAAACTCAAATTCAAAAAGTAATTTTTTATGCACTTGTGATGCTTAAAACAGTTTCACTGTGGATAGAGAATTACACATTGGAAAAAAAACCTGTGTTCTCTAGTCTTACATGCCCATGACTAAACCACAAATATTAACTTGCAATCGTTAAGAAAAAAAAGAGAAAGAAAAAAAAAAAAAAAAAGAAGAAGAAGGAGGAAACACAGTTGAAGGCCTATGATTTCTAAAGTGCCTAGAGTGCCTAGAGTGTGTATGTACCCTTTTCAAAAGGGAACAAAGACATCTGCTGACATACTGTCTATGTGAATGTATTCACACCTGTATTGCTTAGATGTGTGAAGAGTTATTTAATGAGGAATGGATTCTTATGACAGATTACATATAACAAAAATAGCTATATGCTTATACTGCATGTGGCTTCTGTCAACAACCCTCTTCATGCAGTTAGTAAGCACACAAAAGAGGTGCAGGAACCACAGTATATACTGTAAAGCACTGCACAAACAGCTGGTGCTTTATAAACTCAGTATAATAAGGTCATAGAAAAAGGGCTGCTATTTTTTTTTATCACTTAACCTCCCTAGCGGTCTGATTATGTCCATATTTCTGTGCTCAAAGCGGTACATTTTTTTGCATGGAAATATGTTTTTTTTTTTTTTGTAGGCTTGTAATTTTTAAGAATAACTCACTGAAATCTGTCCGAACAAGAGTCTAGTAAACATCCCGGGTAGGATAAAACTTGAAACACGAAATCATAAATTATAATTTAATAAAAATCATAAAAATATAATAAATTTAATTCAATAATATAATCAAACCAAAAACACTAAAATTTAAAATATAGCGCCAAGTTCGCACATCACTGAGCAAAGTCGCAAAATCGTTTTCAGTGTCTGATAACGAATTTCCCCACGAATCATTATCACTCAATTCTGCAAGTGGTTCTAATTTACTATCGCTGTTCTCTAGCCGGTCTAAAACTGCTTTTGACCTAAAAGGGACACTTTTTGGACGCCATGGACGTTTCTCAGTTTCAAGGCAGAAAGAACAGTAAAAATGCAGGCAGGGCACAGGACAAAGCACTCGGGACAAAATGTATGTGAAATGGTTTGATACAGTAATGTTTTACTATGTGACTTTAGTGAATGTCACTTTTTGTCATTTTCAAATTTCCCGCCGTTACGTCCCCGTACGTCCCGACGCTCGCAGGGGACGGAACCCATATGACAGATGCCGGCATCCACCAGATTACATTGCTGGGGACACTGCAGGAAGGACATCGCAGGAGCGCAGGACAAGGTAAGTGATCGAGGGATCCAAGACAAGCGCCACATGGTATTCCCGAGTGTAGCTCGGGGTTACCGCTTGTGATGCTGAAACTTTACCCCGAGCTACACTCGGGAATACCGCCAGGGAGGTTAATGCCACTTTTACAGGGGTGCTGTCTGATCTGTTCAGCATGGAATCCACAAGTACCGTATTTCACTCCATACGACACACTTTTTCCCCCAAAAACAGGGGGGAAAATTTCAGTGCGTCTTATGGAGCGAATATGGAGCGGCCGGTCCGGTATTTCCACTGCCGACACCATGTTAGAATACCGGGCAGGCCACTCAGCTCTTCTCTGCAGCAGGACCTTACCTTAGTCTTCCCGCACTGGCATCTTTAGTGTGGGAACCCGGATGTGACAGCCGGGTGCTCACTGCGCATGCGCGAGAAGCGCTGCACTTTGTCAATGGCCTGGCGTCTTCTGGGACCTATCATGTGTCCCAGAAGACGCTGGGCCATTCACAAAGCGAAGCGCTTCTCGCGCATGCGCAATGGGCACCCTGCTGTCACAGCCAGGTTCCCACACTAAAGTGAGGACTCCTCCGCGGAAGTGGGAGCAGGTACCTGTCAAATTGAGGTACCTGCTCCCCCTCCCTCCCCAAAAGTCGGCAGTCCCTGGTCATCCCCTGTACTGCGTCCGCAGGCTCTGGTCATCCCCTGTACTGCGTCCGCAGGCTCTGGTCATCTCCTGTACTGCGTCCGCAGGCTCTGGTCATCTCCTGTACTGCGTCCGCAGGCTCTGGTCATCTCCTGTACTGCGTCCGCAGGCTCTGGTCATCTCCTGTACTGCGTCCGCAGTCCATTTGTTCAGAATTTTTTTTTCTTGTTTTTCTCCTCTAAAACCTAGGTGCGTCTTATGGAGCAAAAAATATGGTAGATCCCCTACTCAATTGGAGCAGGATGTCATATTTGCTTATGTTCCCTGTTCAGCTCTAATCAAAAACCACAGCTTTCCAGATCCATAGCAGATCAAGGGGCAGCTGGATGTAAATGGCCATCAGACTAACTCCAATATATCATGTTTAGGTCTGAAAAAAATGGAAGAGGACCCATACCTTTTCAATTTTTTTTCCTTATTACAAACCTGGACGGACACATAAGTAAGCAGATGTAAATGGGCACACATCTGTTTACACCTAACTATATTACATGTGGCTTGACAGAACTGACCAGAAAGCTTAAGACAGTCCATACGTAAGCCAATTTTTGAGGGAATCCTCTGTGCTGAGCTAGTGTATTCTGACATCAAGAAGGGCGTTTTTACAGAAGCCAAATCGGTTGACTGACTTCTCTACAACCTCCCTGCTCATACATGAATCAAAATTCAGAGTCTAAAACAGAATCTATGTAGATTTAAGTGCAGAAAAGAAAAAAAATGCTATCTAAGCTTGCATCAATCTGGTACAAAACTAGAAATGGGAAAGCGATGGTGTTTAGATAAAAAAGGTTCATGCACGTTCAGGTTGGATATATTAGAGAAGCACAAATTTACAACTATTAAGGCATAAGACTTATTTATAACCGTCAGTCAGGTAGACTCTCGAACTTCAGTCATTGGTTTAGTTTGTTCTTACATTTCAAAATTTTACTTTAAAGTGCAATTCAAGCCTAGAACTAACTAGGCTTATAACTTCTCCCAGTACCTTTCTCCTCTTGAAGCTAGCTACTGGGAGACCATCACTTGACTGAACTGGGAATATGCAAGCATAGGCATCATCCTTCTACAGGGTAGATAGTATAGGTTTATGAAAGGGGCTGGGAGCAGTTTCAAGCTTAGTTAGTTCCAGCCTGGATCTCCACTTTAACGTCAACTGTAAAACAAAGTAATCTCAGAGCCTGTGTTTGAATTGCTGTAGGACCCCATTTACACTATTGCATTGCGTCAAAATTATGAGGTTCTTCAAACTAAAAAAAGAAACTTCTAGTCATGTAGGTGGATGCAGCATTGCTCTGGTGCTGTATCTGTCTCCTGCCACTTCTAAGGCTTAGGACTGAGCGATCCAAAACCACCGAGTCTTCAGTGAGCAGTTACGGTCAGACACTGGCTCTCTGCTCTGCCCCTCCAGTGCTCACTGGAGTGCTGGGCTGTGGAGGGGGCAGGAGTGGTTGGCTCAGGCTCTTAGAGGAATGTTGAGAGGCTGAGCCAGCTGCTGGTCCAGGCATATGGGTGGACCCCGACTGTAAAGTTGGGATCTTTCCAGGGCCTGAACCAGCTGAACCAAGTGATGTCAGCCGACATTGGGTTTTAGCCCGCTGTTGCTGAAAATGGGTCACAGGAGTACAGAACAAACTGATCCATAAAAAGGTAGTGCCCAAAAAAAACCAAAACAAAAGCTGTGGCCATACTACTTTAATATACATTGAGAGAAGGCAAGCTCATTCATTCAAAAATAGTATTTCTTCTAACAGCACACTATAATGTACAATATTGTGTTACTGCATTGGCATGCAAAGTATCACACCGATTTGTGTAGCTTTAACACAGCACAACAGTATTAACAGGACCCTAACATGACTGATAGCTGTAAAAATCTCCTACACGATTAATGCATTTCAGGGCAAGGGACACCTTTTTCCCAACACATAAATGCCTTGCCCCCTTTAAAAAACAGATAGATATTTTGTTTTTATTTGTTAAACTTTACTTTGCATTTTATCCTACCTCCTTTGTTGGGTTATAACTACTCATTTACTTACCCCTCTAACCCCTTTATATGCTGCTTACAATCTCCCAGTAATTGTATCAACAATTCACATTTGTAATGCAAATGATTTCATGCTGCAATGTATTTGTTTTATGCATTTGTTTTCTATAATAATTTTTGGTTAAAAAAATAAGTGACGCATATTATGTGACTGTATAAATTACTATGCAGTGTGAAAGTCTGACTGGATTTTTTTTTTTTTTTTTTTTTTTTTTTTTTTTAGATAGCCTTATCCCCAATACATTTTTGGTAAATCAAATGGAGATTGTAGATACAGATTGCAATGCATGTGGCCAGGTTTATTGCAAGTTACTGTGTCTTGGTAAGGGAATATATTTAAAAAAGGTAATATAAAATAAATGCTTTTTTTGCTTTTTAATATGCACTATTTTTTACACCTATGTTTATAAAAAAAAAAAACCCACACAAAACACCACACACTTTTTAGAAACATTTGATATAGGTAGTACCCATGACCCAGTATTTCCAAAGTTTATAGACAAACAGTACCTGCTTAACAATCATGACAGCCAACTTAAGAGTCAGGGAGAAGGAGTTACTACAGTCTAGTTCACATACATAAAATGTAACCATAACCAGTTGTGCACACCAGGCATGCTACATCCACCCCACCAAAAAAAGGAATCAAAAAGTACAGAAAGCATGTGTAGCATGACTTGTCCTTCAGTTACCCCACCCTGCATTTGCTGGCAATTTGCAGCTTTCAAAATGATAGCCAGGAATTTCAGCTGTAGAAGAGACTGCAAATAACTGCGGTTTATACAGTTACTAGTGGGGCACCGAAATTAAAATTCTGTTGCCGAAACCGAAAACTTCAAGATGCACTTCGCCGAAAACTGAAACGGAAATGGACAGTTTTTACAAATGAATATCTTTTTCGAACAATTTTTTAAATAGTGTTTGAAAATTCACTTTAATGGTTAAAAAAAACCTGCCACAATATATACCTCAATGTTTTTTGTAAAATATGAAAGATGATGTTAAGCCGAGTAAATAGATACCAAACATGTCATGTTTTAAAATTGTGCGCACTCGTGGAACAGTGTCAAACTACGATACTTAAAAATCTCCATGGGTGACGCTTTAAAATTCTGCAGGTTACCACTTTAACCACCTCCCGCCCGCCATATAGTCCAATGAAGGGCGCAAGGTGGTTCTCTCACTCTGATAGGACGTTATATGACATCCTGCCATTCACACGCGCGGCGATCGGCGGTGCTCTGTGTCCCTCGGACACAGGGGATCACCGATCACGGAAAGAGCCAAAAGATGTCGGCTCAGTCATGTGATCAGCTGTGTCCAATCACAGCTGATCACATGTAAACAGGGAAATGCCGGTTATCGGCATTTCTCTCCTCTCGAGCTGTCACGCTGACAGCTCGTGAGGAGAGCCAGTAATCGGCATTCCGCAGAGGGGACATGTACACTGATGATCAGTTTGGCCCCAGAAGTGCCACCTGTCAGAGTCCATCAGAGCCAGCTGAACAGTGCCACGTGCCAGTGCCCATCAGTGCCACAAATCAGTGCTGCCTAACCGTGCCAGTCAGTGCCGCCTAACTGTGCCATATATCAGTGCTGCCTTACCGTGCCATATATCAGTGCTGCCTTTCAGTACCCATCAGTGATGCCTGTCAATGCCCATCAGTGCCACCTACCAGTGCCACCTATCAGTGTCCATCAGTGCATCTTATCAGTGCCCCTCACTACAGCCTCATTAGCGTATATCAGTGAAGGAGAAAAAATTACTTATTTACAAAATTTTATAACAAAAACAGAAAAAAAAAAAATTTCTTCAAAATTTTCAGTGGTTTTTTGTTTAAGAAAAAAAAAAACCCAGGAGGTGATTAAATACCACCAAAATAAAGCTCTGTCACAAAAAAATTATAAAAATTTCAAATGGGTACAGTGTTGCATGACCGCGCAGTTGTCAAAGTGTGACAGCGCCGAGCGCTGAAAATTGGCCTGGGCAGGAAGGGGGTATAAGTGCCCTGTAGGCTAGTGGTTAAAGTTGCTCTTTAGTTTGTGGCGATATCGCACGTGTGGTTTGAACACTGTTTACATATATGTCTACGTATGCGTTCACCACTACGCGCGAGCACAGGGGGACGGGGCACTTAAACGTTTTTTTACTGTCCCTTTAATTCGAAAACTTAAATTACCGTATTTTTCGCTCCATAAGACGCACTTTTTTCCCCCCAAAAAAGGGGGGAAAATGTCAGTGCGTCTTATGGAGCGAATATAAAGCTGCCGGTCCGGTAATTCTGCCGCCACCATGTCAGAATACCGGGCCGGCCGCTCAGCTGTTCTCTCCTGCAGGGCCTTACCTGTTCCTCGCCTCAGCGCAGCACAGTCTTCCCGCGCTGGCTTCTGTGACAGCCGGGTGCCCACTGTGCATGTGCTGCGCTTTGTGAATGATCTGGTGTCTTCTGGGACACATGACAGGTCCCAGAAAGCGCCGGGCCATTCACAAAGAGCAGCGCTTCTCGCACATGCGCAGTGGGCACCCGGCTGTCACAGAAGCCGGCCCGGGAAGAAGAGGGAAGGACAACTCCGCGGAAGAGGGAGCGGGTACCTCTGAAATTCAGGTACCCGCTCCCCTCCCTCCCCAAAGGTCAGCAGTCTCTGGTCATGCCCTGCACTGTGTCCGCAGGCTCTGGTCATCCCCTGCACTGTGTCCGCAGGCTCTGGTCATCCCCTGCACTGTGTCCGCAGGCTCTGGTCATCCCCTGCACTGTGTCCGCAGTCTCTGGTCATCCCCTGCACTGTGTCCGCAGTCTCTGGTCATCCCCTGCACTGTGTCCGCAGTCTCTGGTCATCCCCTGCACTGTGTCCGCAGTCTCTGGTCATCCCGTGCACTGTGTCCGCAGTCTCTGGTCATCCCGTGCACTGTGTCCGCAGTCTCTGGTCATCCCCTGCACTGTGTCCGCAGTCTCTGGTCATCCCCTGCACTGTGTCCGCAGTCTCTGGTCATCCCCTGCACTGTGTCCGCAGTCTCTGGTCATCCCCTGCACTGTGTCCGCAGTCTCTGGTCATCCCCTGCACTGTGTCCGCAGTCTCTGGTCATCCCCTGCACTGTGTCCGCAGTCTCTGGTCATCTCCTGCACTGTGTCCGCAGTCTCTGGTCATCTCCTGCACTGTGTCCGCAGTCTCTGGTCATCCCATGTACTGCGTCTGCAGTCCATTGGTTCAGAATATTTTTTTTTCTTGTTTTTCGCCTCTAAAACCTAGGTGCGTCTTATGGTCAGGTGCGTCTTATGGAGCGAAAAATACGGTACTTATTCCCATCACAAGGCATGCATGTATCCCTTGTGATAGAAATAAGCAGCAACAGGTCCTCTTTATGGAGAACTATGGGGTCAATAAGACCCCACATATCTCCTCTACAAAAATCATTAGACCAAAAAAGCATTGGTCTAGTACTTTAAAAAAAAAAAAAAAAAAAAAAAAAAAAGGGCCTTGTTTACATGGAACAGGAAATGACTGACCTTGCTCCAGTCCTCCAAAATGGCATAGAGAGAAGTGGAAGGCACCTTTTTTTCCACTCGATGTCCACTGCCAGGATCGTTCGATGGTTTCTCAGGTAGGTACCAGCGAGCGACGTTATTTTCGGCACCTATTTTCATATCAGCCAAACGCCAATAGGGGTGTTTTCGGCCAAAACATTGCTACCACCGAAAATTCGGTGCATCCCTAAAAGAAATATTGCTACTTTGGTATCTATGCTGTTCACCTGCAGATCAAAAGGGATTAGCTTAGCTCTGCTCATGAAGTCAGTTAAAGCAACTTGACAAGAAAATAAAAATAAATATATATAATATATATATTAAAAAAAATAAAAAATAAAAAAACTTTCAAATTGAGTTCTATTTACCCAAAACTACACTTTTCCCTCTTAACTATTTTCCTGCTGAATTTAATATTTAAACCAAATAAAACCCAAAAACGAAAATGTAATGTACTGCAGCTTACCAATCATAAAAAAAAGTATACTTAAAGTCCCATTGGTGATTTTTACCTACAGGTAATAAAGCTTACTTCTAGGGAAAATAAATAGTGAGTACAGAAAAAAATTCCCCCCTTTAAAATAATCACATTTTGTTGCTTTGCACCTTGAAATGAAGACAGTTTTTTTTTTTATCCAGCTGTGTAACTTATAAAACATCAAAGTTAAAGATAACGCCAACATATCAGAAAAAAAATTCAAAATCAGAAATCGAGTTGGAAAAAGTATCACCCCCTTGTATCAGAATGTTGTTGAACCGCCTTTTGCTTTAATCACAGCCTTTAATCTGTTGGAATATGTCTTTAATAACTTTGCACATCTAGACTTAAAAGATCTCCAGGATAAAGTTGTGGGCAAATATTGTTAACAGTCTTGACTCCCATAGTTGATATGCTGCAGTTGCACTATCAGGGACTAAAATGCTCCAGGAAAGCTCTTCAAGCTGAAATAATCAAAATGACCACAGTTGAAAGTCAAATTGCCTTGTGAGCCATTGAGGTGATTAGCTACACCTGATTGAGTTTATAAGTCATTTTTAGGAGTTTTATCTTTCACTTGGATGTTATAAGTTACACTAAGTAAATACAGCTGGATAAAACAAACTGTCTCTTCATTTCAGGCTGTGATTTTAAAGGAGGCGATTCTTTTCTGTACCCACTGTATCTCCTAAATGTACACCATCTAGAAGATATCTGCTCCTTCTGCAGCCAGGGACGTTACCAGCACTCTGAAGAAATAGCATACCTGCGCCGTTCCTTCAGAGCAGTGTGCCATGGCACGCGACTCCCACTCCCATGCATCATGACATCATCGCACCTCGGCCATTCAAGTTGCTGAACTCCAGAAAACCCGGAAGGAAGACCAGGTGAAGATGGAAGCCCTGTCAGCGCACCACTGGAGAGCTTAATTTTAAGGGAAGTATTTTATAATGTGCTAGTATGCAATGCATTCTTTTATGTCGCAGTTTACTACCGCTTTAAACGTGGTGGCTGCATTCATTTTCTTTGTTTTCACCTGGTGGTCTGGCCAGTAACACCACCAGTATTCATGAAACAGCACTGTGGAGGAATGAGCACAAGCCACAGCAGTACTGTCAGTCCTTTTGGGAGGGAGTGCTAAATGTATCAGCAGATTTAAATACACTAAGAAATTGAAGCCAAACTCCAGCTAACACTTGATAATCAGTTATAGCAAATAATTTTTTTTCCCTTTTAGGATAAAGGTTTTACCTAAATAAAAGCTGATCGTTGCAAGCACATCCTAACAGGTACACCTGCAAGATAGCTTGTTCTGGTGATAACAGACTGTGGCCAGATCACAAAGTAAAAATAATGGGAAAACATCCAAAAAAAACAAAACAAAAACCATCTAAAAACTGGCAAACTGCAATATAATAAAATATTTGCTTTTGGGTTTTAAGTAGACTATACCTCCACACAGCAGCTGGACAGGCACTATAATAACTTGAATACGTTTTGGCACACATTTTAAATTTTTAATGAAGATGACAAATCATTGTAAATAGTGGACAACTAATTTTTTCATTGGAGGAACACACAATTGAGGAAAAAAAATTAAATAAACTATTGATTTGGAGAGAGTAGGAAGGGGTCAAACATTTTCAGGTTATTGTTGCTATCCATGGCTACACTACAGTTGCAAATATTGGCCAACCCATATTAAAAAAAAAAAAAAAAAAAAAAAAGTGATTTTTTAAAAAAGAAATTCCTCCAACTTCTACAAATCTAACCCAACATATCACCATTTTATAGGCTCATTTATACTTGCTGTTAGGAGTATTAAAATCGTGTGGTTGAGCTATGTTTTTACTGCACCTTTCCCTTAAGCTGCAGAGGGAGCTCAAAGCAGAGCTCCACCCAAAAAGGGGAAGTTCCGCTTTAAGCACTGGTCCCCCGCTGCCCATGGAGAATTGGCACCTTTGGGGAGCGGGTACCTGATTTTGACAGGTACCTGCTCCGACTTCCGCTCCAGTCACCTAGGCGATCAGAAGTTCTCCTTCCCCCACTTCCTCCTGCAGCACAACCAGGCAGTGACACCACTTAAAGGTAAAGCAGAACTAAACCCTTGTACCCTTTATAGCCAAGTTAAGCATAGAAATTAATAAAAATGGCACTTTTTGATATTTCAATAAGAGCTCCTTCACACAGGCAGAATCTGCCAAGTGGATCCACCTGCTGCTCATAGGGGGATCTGTCCACTGATCCTCATGGAGCAGGCGGATGACAGGTTCGTGTACACTCTGCTTGTGCAGAGGGGACAGACACAGCCTGCTGCTCTCTATGGAGCGGTCGGATGTACATTCGACTGTCATCCGATCCGCTAGACAGATTGGGAACACATCCACTTTTAGAAAAATCGAATGCAGGTGGGTGTAAACAGACATGTCCGTTTACGTCGGCCTTCCCATATAGAACAATGGGTGGTCTAATCGGGTCCATCTAAAAAACTGACAGTTGGACCAGGACGCTTGTGAAAGGGCCCTTAATAAAGGAAGGGATGTCCTCTGTCAACCCCCAGCCTACTGAATGGACAGAAAAAAAGCAAACTACACCCTGTTCCAAATTATGCAAATGATATTTTTTTCATTTACCTGAATAATTGATGTAAATAACAGTCAGCATAATTCTCATGTTATCAACTATTAAGAGTACAATTCAAATTTTATTGAACAAACCTCCTAATGATAACTGTATTCTTTTTAAACATAAAACACTTCCAATGCACTGTTCCAAATTATTATGCACAGTAAGTTTCAAAACACTTTATAGGTTGTAAAGAATTGAAAATTGTCATTTGTTGTGTTTGCAGCATATTTACTGAAATCAAAAGCTATTTCAATCAAACTTTTAACAACATTTTAACAGGTCACATTACATTGTAACATAGGACCCCTTATTTGATAGCAGCTACACAAGTCTTGCATCCATTGAACTTGAGTGAGTTTTTGGACAGTTTCTGCTTGAATTTGTTTGCAAGATGTCAGAATAGCCTCCCAGAGCTGCTGTTTGGATGTAAACTGCCTCCCACCCTCATAGATCTTTTGCTTGAGGATGCTCCAAAGGTTCTCAATAGGATTGAGGTCAGGGGAGGATGGAGGCCACACCATGACTCTCTCTCCTTTTATCCCCATAGCAGCCATTGATGCAGAGGTATTCTTTGCAGCATGAGATGGTGCATTGTCATGCATGAAGAGGATTTTATTATGGAAAGCACAGTTCTTCCTTCTGTACAAGGGAAGAAAGTGGTCAGTCATAACCTCCACATACTTTGCAGAGGTCATCTTTACACCTTCGGGGACCCTAAAGGGGCCGACCAGCTCTGTTCCCATGATTCCGGTCCAAAACATGACTTCACCACCGCCTTGCTGACGTCGCAGCCTTGTTGGAAAAGGGTAGCCATCTGGACCATCCATCCACTCCATCCATCCATCTGGACCATCCAGGGTTGCACAGCACTCATCAGTGAACAGGACTGTTTGAAAATTAGTCATGTATTTTTCTGCCCGATGCAGCCATTTCTGCTTGTGAGCATTGGTTAGTGGGGGCCGAATAGAAGGTTTATGCACAGTTGCAAGACTCTGGAGGACTCTACACCTTGATGTCCGTGGGACTCCAGAAGCACCAGCAGCTTCAAATATCTGTTTGCTGCTATGTAATGGTATTTTAGCAGCTGCTCTCTTGATCCGATGCATGGATCTGGCAGAAATCTTCCTCAATGTGCCTTTATCTGCACGAACCCATCTGTGCTCTGAATCAGCCACAAATCTCTTAATAGTGCGATGATCACGCTTAAGTTTTCGTGAAATATCTAATGTTTTCATACCTCGTCAAAGGCATTGAACTATTTCACTCTTTTTGGCAGCAGAGAGATCCTTTTTATTTCCCATATTGCTTGAAAATGGTGCTCTGCTTAATAATGTGGAACACCCTCCTTTAGTAGTTTTTCCTTAAATTGGGCTCACCGGCCAATCTAATTATCACAGGTGTCCGAGATTGTTTTCAGTGATCAAAAGAGCCCTGACACACAATGCCATCCATGAGTTAAACTGAAAAACAAAATATTTAATCTTTGTGACACTTAAATAGAATTTGCATAATAATTTGGAACAGGGTGTAAAGACATCACCCTCTGCTGCCTACTCCTATTATGCATCTTGTGGTCAGTTCTTCTGCCTTACAGCACTGGGGTCCCCAGTTTGAAAATCTGCATGTAGTTTTCATAGGTTTCCTTCCACACCTCAGACATGCTGGTTGATTTTTATGAAAACAGTATGTGTACATATGCATGTGAGATAGGGAGCTTACACTGTAGACTCCTTGTGGGCAGGGACTAGTAAATGTATACTATATATGTAAACTGTCAGCTCTATATAAAATCTGTAATAAACAGATTATCCAGCTTGCAGTATGTGGACAAAACTCAACAAGGACAAAATTTATTCAAATTAAACCTGTACACATTAGTATGTTCTGTAGCTCCATAGTCCATTGTCGGAAAAGTACAAAAGATTCTTTTTGAGCAGATTCAAGCGTATTTAGCCCCATGATATTCAATGGGTGCTCCTGAACACAATACAAATGTCTGTTTTATGCAGCATTTCTCTGCCACAACACACAACCTAGGAGATACAAGAAGATGACAGGAGCTGGCATCAGAGGATTCCAAATTTTCACTGGGCAAGAGAAAAAAACTTAAGTGTATACACATGAAAGACGCTTAAAAATGTGTGGAAACACACCACACAAAAAAGAAATTCACTTGAAAATTGCTGTTCTAAAGGTGTGAATGCAGACACTGAAAAACACCACTTTTCTCTAAGATCAAAAGTTTTCAGTCTAACATTCCATGGCCCAATCATTGTAATGGAAACTTTCCTGGGAATTTTCTACATTTTTCTGATTGCTTTCAGCATTAAGCATTGTCCTTTTTCGATTGATTACTACTTCTACAACTCTTTCTGCTCATGAGCATTTCACTAAAAAGTTTCAAAATTACCCACAAAAAAAAAAAAAAAAATAGAAAATGGTTTGATTAAAAAATTTTTCAACATGTTTATTTTTTGATCAAACAGAAATTGGCTGTCACAGTAGGCGTGTTAACCATACGAAAATTCAACGATTGGTCTACTGACAGTGTTTTGTTTTTTTTTGTTTTTTTGACGCTACGTATAATCAGTGGGAAAATAAAATGCAAAAATTTGCATTGCTGGTCGATATTTTTTACACGCAAATACATGCATACACAAACGTGCATACGCCAGTACTGGTCAATATTCTTACATGCATGTGCATATGCCACCTTCCCTTAATTTTAGAAGAGTTTGTAAGCGCATGTGCACGCAAATACACACTAAGTACTATACAGCCCATTTGTAAGTTTTACTTCTGCTAGGAATATCTAATGTTCACACAAATACATACTGAGTTCACTGAGTTAAAGTCCCTACGGCTTCATAAACACTGATATATAAAAAAAAAGATTTTAAAAACAAATTAAAAACACAGTTACACGCATTTTTAATTTATGGAACTGAGCACAACTACATTGTTTTCAATGGAGAGACACACAGGTGCATAAAACGTGTGCTGCGTTAATATCTGGAACAAAATGCAGAAATCTGCATCTGAGGACATGTTTATATACGTATGACAGCTGTGAGTAGTGGAGACATTTTTTTTTACATTTTACACAAGTATTTACTGATCACTATGCAGGGACAAGCGTAATAATATCAGTAAATTTTTTATGTCCATAAAAGTGTAGCCTTAGGCGCCTTTCACACCATTTTTTTCACTCCGCTAGCGCTTTTCCTGCAGTGCAGGTATTGCGTAGTGTAGCCAGAGTTTTTGCGGGGTTGCGCTCTCCCATAGGCTTCTATTAGATCTGGCATTTCTGATATGTTTTCTGAAAATGCACCAAAAATGCTGGATTTAATAGACGTCTATGGGAGTGTGAAAGCACCCCAAATGCTGACCATACACATACAAATTTTGGTTTTAATTTTTCTGGTTTAAAAAAACATTCCTTCGATTTCTTAATTATCGCAAAGCTAGTCTGGTTGTCCATCCAGTTCAAACAGAAAAAAAAAAAAAAAAAAAAAACAAACAAAAAAAAACAACACCACACAAATGAAAAAAACCCATTACACAATGCTACAGCCACAGTAAGGGCGAATTCACACTATTAGGAGAGCTGCTGCAACGCTTTATCACTGAACAGCTCTCCAATGCCGGCTGCGCTAGGGGGTGGTGTGGTGCACGAGTCACACATTGCACACCCCCTTTTTTCGGAGCTTCATTCGAAGTGTACAAAATGTACACTTCATTCACTGCAATGTTGTGCAGCGCAGTGCGATTCAGGCCAGTGTGCTTAAATAAAATGCAACGTTTGCGTTTTAGCGCAGCACTAGGCTGCGATGCAGTGTGAATGGGATACATAGGAAACAAATATTTCCTGTGTGTACTTGTGGTGACAGGCATTTTGCCATGTGGTAAAACATCTGTCACCACATATAGTGAAGTGGCCCTTAATCAAGAGGAAGGCAAAAAAAAAAAAAAAAACCAATAGAGCATGGTCCAGTTTGCCCCAGCGGAGGGGAAAAACAATCCTCTGATGCCCCAGGAGAGAGACATTTCCTGGATCACCTTTACCTATAAATTTTGTTACTGTGGTCAAACTGATGTTTGCTTTTTCGACCGCAGAAAAAAACTCAAAAGAGCAAGATGAAAAACGCAGTTCACGGTCGGTAAATGACAATCATTCTAAAAGTCAAATGTTATTACACTCATGTGATATTCCATTTTATAGACGGAAGCCACACACCACCTTATTGATGCATTTACCTTTGTCAGTTTGGTTATTTATAGTTGTGTTGCTTTTTGTACTATATCTGCTCACCCCCGCTTGGTTTTGTACCTTCATTTAAAATTTTACAAAATAGACTGATTTAAAAAAAAAAAAAAAAGTTACATTTTTAAAATTACCTCTGTCCAGTCATTGAATATACAAAGAATGTTTGTACAAATACTCAATTATAAACACCATACACTGATATTTTCATATACAGTTAGGTCCATATATATTTGGACACGGGCACAATTTTAATTTTTTCAGGTATTTACCAAAAACATATTCAAGCTATAGTTCTATAATGGATATGGGCTGAAAGTGCACACACTGAGATTTAATTTGAGGGTATATACATCCAAATTGGAGGAAGGGTTTAGGATTTACAGCTCTTAAGAGTAGCCATCCCCCCTTTTTCAAGGGACCAAAAGTAATTGGACAATTAAATCAAAAGCTGCTTCATGGGCAGGTGTGGGTTACTCGTTCTCTCTTCATCAATTAAGCAGTCCTAGATTGTGCGCTGTTGGCGCTATATAAATCCTGTATAATAATAATAAGAAAAAGTTCTGAAGTTGAATCGAAGTGTGGTGTTTGCATTTGGAATCTATTGCTGTGAACCTACATCATGCGTTCAAAGGAGCTGTCCATACAAGTGAAACAGGCCATTGTAAGACTTCAAAAACTAAACAAATCCATCAGAGAGATAGCAGCAACATTAGGAGTGGTCAAATCAAGTTAGGTACATTCTGAGGAAAGAAGAATGCACTGGTGAGCGCAGCAACATAAAAAAGGCATAGACGTCCACAGAAGACAGCAGTTGTGGATGATCGCAGGATCCTCTCTATTGTAAAGAAAAAAAAAAAACATTCACAATATCCAGACAAGTGAAGGACACTTAGCAAGAGGTGGGAGTATCATTGTCAAATTCTACAATCAAGAGAAGACTTCACGAGAGCAAATACAGAGGGTTCACAACAAGGTGTAAACCATTCATAAGCCTGAAGAATAGAAACGCCAGATTAGACTGTCAAAAGAAAATCTAAAAAAATCAAGACCAGTTCTGGAAAAGCATTCTTTGGACGAATGAAACATTAATCTGTACCAGAATGGCGGGAAGAAAAAAGTGTGGAGAAGGCTTGGAACAGCTCATGATCCAAAGCACACAACATCATCTGTAAAACATGGTGGAGGCAATGTGATGGCATCGCAATGTATGGCTTTCAGTGGCACTGGGTCATTGGTGTTTATTGATGATGTGACAGAAGCAGCCGGATGAATTATGCAGTGTGACGAGATATACTGTCAGCCCAGATTTAGCCAAATGCATCAAAGTTGATTGGACGGTGCATCATTGTACAGATGGGCAATGATCCAAAACACACTACAAAAGCAACGCAGAAGCTTTTGAAGGAAAAGAAGTGGAATATTCTGCAATGGCCAAGTCAATCACCTGATCTCAACCCAATGGAGCATGCATTTTACTTGCTGAAGGCAAAACTAAAGGCAGAAAGACCCACAAAGAACAACTAAAGACAGCTGCAGTTAGAGCCTGGCAAAGCATCAGAAAGGAGGAAAACCAGTCTTTGGTAATGTCCATGGGTTCCAGACTTCAGGCAGTCATTGCCAGCAAAGGATTCTCAACAAAATATTAAAAATGAACATTGCATTTATGATTATATTAATTTGTCCAATAACATTTGAGCCCCTGAAAATGGAGTAATTGTGTATAAAAATGATTGAAGTTCCTAAAATTTGTACTTGATCTTTATGTTCAACCCCTTGAATTAAAGCTGAAAGTCTAAACTTCATATTCATCTGAATTGTTTCGTTTTAATTTATTCTGGTGACATACAGAGCCAAAATGATGAAAATTGTGCCTGTGTCCAAATATATATGGACCGAACTGTATATATGCCAGTCCATCTTTTGGACAACATAAGTTGGTGGTGGGCTGCACTGTTCAGATCAAGTCACAGTGGTGAATACTAACAGATTAAGATGGACTGAGGCGGATATATAAAGGGTTAAAGATGCTGTGAATTGTGTTTGGCCAACTAGATACTTTGTAATAAATGATTTACACTGGGACAGTTACTTTGTATATTTTCACACTGGATTGCTTTTGGGAGGTCTTAATGTACTGATATTCTTCAAATTATTTGTTCTTTCACTTTTCTCGAAGGCTAGGTTCACCCCTATGCAGGTTGCGGTTGATGCAGTTTTCTGGTGCATTTTGCAGCGTGGTTTGCTTTTTTTCACATGCATTGTTTTTGAGATGTGTTAATGTTGCTAGGGGGAAGTGTCTGTTGTCATGCAGAAAATGCACCAAAAACCCTGTTAAATGCACCATGAAAGTTTATGGAACCAAAAGTGCAATCTGCTGCGAGCAAAAAAGTCCTCGATCCTTTCCAAAAAAACCACACCAGTTGAAAATGCACAGATGAGAACGTGACCCATAGGAAATCGTGTTAAAAATACTGTAGTGCGTTTCTGCAAATCTGAAACCGCTGAAAAATGCATAGGTGTGAATCTAGCCTAAGGGCCTGCTCATACTACAAAGACGCACTACAGATGCGTTACCGCACGTGCGTTTTGCTGCATATTTTCTGTTTACTAACTTTTGATTGAGAAAACATTAACACCACAAAGGGACAATCATATGATGGTAGTTTTTGCTGCATTTTGAATATATTCTAGTGCATTTTTTACCTTTTCTTTTTTTTTTTTTTTTTTTTCTGTAACGCCTACCAGTGCATTTTTGATGTGTACAGTTGCAGCTAGTGCATTTTGCCACGTTTTAGTAAAGTTCTGTGCAGAAAAAAGTAAAAAAAATTTTCCTGCCCTGGAACACACCGCACAGGTGTAAGCTATGTCATTGGAGCACATATCACCTACTGTCCATGCGTTTTTGATGCAGGAAAAAAAAAAACCACTGGACTGCCTCTTGTGTGAACCGGCCCTAAATTATATTATAATATCGTTGTATCCTGTTAATGGGGTATCAATTCACTCCACGGTGTAGATCTATGTACGGAGGGGTGTACAGTAGTACAGTCGATTTTTATGTGCTGACATCCACTCCTTTGGTTTGGCTGGCATTTTAATATTTGTTACATATATTTGTGTCTCAACAATTTTTTGTTTTTTATTGCAGTGATTGAAGGACAGCCTTATAGGTCATCTGATGAGGGGTTATTATTACACCAACTTTCACGCTATGTCTCATTTTGGGCCTCTCTCAGTATTTAGCGCAGCCAATTCACACTTATTGTGCTAAAATGTATAGAAAAATGGATTTCTATCCATTTTAGTCACGCGCTGACAGATTTTGATGTCTGTTGACATGCATTTTAGCGTCCTGCATTTTCAGAGGATATCCTGTGTACAGTGTTGATATCCGCTTTGCTGCACTAAGATGCATAAATGTTGAATTTTACCTCAACACAGCATTATGGTGTGAATAGGACATCCCGGAAATAGTTTTTCAGCTGTTGTGCGTTTTACAGCTGCGCTAAATCGCATATCAAACACACTGGTGTGAATTGGCCATAAAGGAGGACGATGGCACACAAATGGCGACCTGATCTGATGGGGATGTGATGTATAGGAACAGGGGCAGACTGACAACTCATGGGGCCCCCGGGCAATAGGGGATCATGGGGCCCGTGTCCTTGTTTAAACTCAAAAAAGCCTATAAAAAAGGTACCAGGGGCATCTCATGGGGCCCCCTACTGACCCCGGGCCCTCGGGCAGTGCCCGAATTCCCATATGGTCAGTCCGCCCCTGTATAGGAATATTGGGGGTGTCCTCAGTGTGATGTCAGGCTGGCAGTGATGGGGGGGGGGGGGGGGGATTTACTAACACGGGAGAGGGCAACATCTGGTGCTGTGTATGGCAGCCAATCAGCTTCCAGGTTTTATTACCAAAGCTTAATTGAACCAGCTGAAGCTAGAAGCCGATTGGTTGCCATCACGGCTGCAGCAGATTTCGCACTCTCCCGTGTTGATAAACCTTCCCCTCGGTGTCTACAGTGCAGGGTGAGGCCTCCACACACCCCGATCATCACTGATCGCGTACACAGCACACCTGCCGATCTGTTTACCATCCCCGATGAGTGCGGAGATCCAGGATGTGACAGCCGGGGATATCTCCCGGAGGAAGCGGCAACTAATGGTTTGGGGTCACAGATATAAACATCCCCATCCCCCACACGAAGCAGCCCGCCGCCCTCCCCCCCCCCCCACACACCTCCCCTTACCGATCAGAGCTCCACGGCCTCCTACATGGCCCCGTCTGCGGGAACCCGGGACAATCCGAAGCCCCAGCGGCTTCCTTCCCCACCCAAAGGGGCCGATGGCGAAGCTCTCCACTGGAGGTGGGGGATGGGGAGCCTCTAGACCTTCCTCAGCTCCGACCGTTCGCGGCGCTCTCCCGTTTGAGCAGCTACCGAAGACAGAGGAGGAGGGGGAGGCGGCGCCGACGCTGAAGCGACCCCCCCTCTACCAACCTCTTCTCCGCCGCCCGTCCCGGCCGAGCTCTGAGTCTTCCTCGGCCAGAACTACACCTCTCTCTGCGTCTCGCGACACTTCCCTGACACGAAAGGGAAACGGAAAAGCCGAGCTGCTGCAGTATTGGCTGATCAGCAGGTCATGTGACAGGCTCTGTGCGACGTCCCGACGGCCATCTTTGTTTTGGGAATGGCTTGTTGTGAGGTGTTTGTTATAGCTGTCGAGTAGCTCGTTTTTGTAGACTGAGATACTGACTATCACATTAAACCTCTTATAGTACTGGCTTTTAAAGCAGTATTAAATCTAGTATTATATTGCAGCTTACTTACCCTTAGAGGTGATGGCTACCTCAGTTGTTTGGCTGTTTTTCTTTTATTTTCTGCTGATTCAGCCAGTGGATCTGTTTTTCAACAGAACAAGCTGTCCTGCAGATGTAGCAGCTGGAGTTGGCTTTTATTTGTTAGTGTATTTAAATTGGCTAGTGCTGCTGTCCAAATGTGCTCCTATATCCAAAAAAGGGGACAGAAACAAGATATGCCTGTGCTCTGATCACAATAGCTGCTAATCAATCAGGTGCTAAACGGGTGTGATTACATGTTAACACTACAAATTCTGGAAGAACCATCTGCACACTACTATATACCCTTCTGTAGAAAGCTTTGCAATTAAAAAAAAATTCAACAAATCTGCTAGGCCATCTAACACTCTCCTCCCCTAGACTGCTAATGCTACTGTCCCAAGGTCCCCCGTGCTCCTTCATCCAGAGTGGGGAAACTCAAAGGCCTCATGCACACAGGATGTTTTAAAAATGCTGCTCCTCTTAACAGCAGCGTTTTGGCAGAAAAACACCTGACGCTTGTAAAAGTGGTCACAATCCACCACCCACTGCACTGGCAACACCCTTGACCTTGTATTCACCCACCTATGCACTCCCTGTAACCTCTCTAACACCCCTTTTCCTCTCTCTGATCACAACTTTATCAGCTTCACACTCTCCCTGCCTCCTACCTCCCATGCCTCCAACCAGCAAACCGTCACCTGTAGAAACCTCCATCACCTCAGCCCTGACCTTCTTCCCTCCGCTACTGAGTGCCTCTATGATGAAATTGCACCCCTGTCCTGCCCAGAGCTGGCCACATCTGCCTACAACAACTATCTATCATCCTCCCTGGACACTCTGGCTCCTCTTTCTACACACAGAACCAGGCCTCGCCTGTCACAACCCTGGCAAACAGATGACACCAAAAGTCTCAAGACATGCAGCCGCACTCGTGAGCGAGCATAGCGTAAAACTAAATCCCTGAAAGACTTTACCCTCTACAAATCCGCTCTTTTTAAATACAACTCCAGCCTCCACACTGCTAAGCAAACCTACTATAACACTCTCAAGACCCTCTCATCCAATCCTCGTCAACTCTTCGCTACCCTTAATTCCTTAATCCACCCCCCATTGCCTCCACCCACCAACTTACTTACTGCACAGGAGATTGCCAGTCCCTTCAAGAAGATTGTCAGGGTCCTGTCCACAGCAGAAGTTCTGGCGTTTCTGCCAATACTCTACATGGCAGCAGAAGGACACATCAGCCTCAGTCTGGTGCCAGACGGCCTTTATAAGGAGGCTCATCACTGCCTCTGGTTGCTGGGTGATTTCTAGCTCTCCATGGTTTGTTCCTGGTGCCTGTGACTGCCTGATTCCGACCCGGCTTGTACTTGAACCTGTCTGCTCTACTGCACCCCTGATCTGACCTTGGCTTAAGGATACTCTCTCGCTCCTTTGTGTATGACCTTGGCTATCCCACCTGACCAGGTCTGTTCTGTTCCCCACCTGGTATCTGACCTTGGCTCAAACTGACTAACCAGCAAACATCCAAATCCTGGAAGGCTTGCATACCACGCACAGGCGCCTCCAGTCTGCAGACCTATCCCTGTGCACCAGCTGTGCTCCTGAGTGGACCACCAACCAGCACTCCTACAGGCAACCTGTGCAACTTTGGGCCTGACTCCCACTCTCAGGGGAGTCTGGAACAAGGGAAGTCCTCTATCCATTGGCCTCCATCACCAGGTACGTGATAAAGATCGACACAATTCGTGATGAGATCTCCAGTGTCAAGCTTCCTCCTAACCAACATACCAGGCCCAACTCCAAACTTAACATTCTCCTCTTTCGACCCTGTTGCCACCAAGCAAGTTACTGATCTCCTTTCCAAGGCCCACTTCACCACCTGTCCCCTCACGACTATTGTAGCCTCCTTCCTTCTCTATCCTAAACTCTCTAACCCACTTTTTCAACCTCTCACTCTCCATGGGCACCTTTTCCTCCCTACTCAAACATGTACTGGTTATCCCCATTCTCAAAAAACCCTTGCTGGTCCCCACCTGTTTGAATAACTTAAGACCCATCTCCCTGCTCCCATTTTCTCCAAGCTTCTTGAGCGCCTTGTTCACAACCGTATGAACCTCACCGACAACAACCTTCTTGGTCCTCGACAGTCTGGCTTCCGCCTACATTCCACAGAAACTGCCCTACTAAAACTCACTAATGACCTACTAACTGCTAAAACCAACGGCCATTACTCCATACTCATACTCCTTGACCTTTCCGCTGCCTTTGACATAGGCGACCACCCGCTCCTCCGTAAACTCTACTCCATTGGCCTCTGTGACTCTGCTCTCTCCTGGTTCTCTTCTTGCCTTTCTCAGCGCACTTTCAGTGTCACATACAACTCCTTCTCCTCCACTCCTCTTCCCCTTTCTGTTGGGGTACCCCAAGGTTCTGTTCCTGGGCCCCTCCTTTTCTCTCTCTATACCTCCTCCTTGGGCCAACTGATAATCTCCCATGGCTTCCAATACCACCTCTATGCTGATGACACCCAGATCTATCTCTCCACTCCCCAGCTCACCCCCTCAAGTATCACAAATCTACTAAGCGACATATCCGCATGGATGTCACATCACTACCTCAAACTCAATCTTTCAAAAACTGAGCTTGTAATATTTCCTCCTCCACGATCCCCCACTCAGGACTTTACCATTAAGATCAACAGCACAACCATTGGTCCTTCCCCTCATGCCAGGGTGCTAGGCGTAATCCTAGACTCTGACCTCTCCTTTGGGCCCCACATCCACTCACTGGCTAATTCCTGCCGCCACAACCTCCGGAACATTTCCAAAATCCGCCCCTTCCTGACCAATGACACCACAAAACAACTTATCCATGCCTTGGTTATATCCCGTCTCGATTACTGCAAGTCCCTCCTCACTGGTCTACCGTTACACAGGCTATTCCCCCTTCAGTATATTGTGAATGCTGCTGCTAGACTCATACACCTTACCAACTGATCAGCTTCTGCTGACCCTTTTTGCCAATCCCTTCACTGGCTTCCACTAACCCAACGTATAATATTCAAAATACTAACCACAGCTTACAAAGTCATCCACAACACTGCCCCGAGCTACATCGCCAACCTCATCCACAGATATTGCCCAAATCGCCCACTCTGCTCTTGCCATGATATCTTCCTCTCTAGCTCCCTCATCACCTCCTCCCACGCTCGCCTCCAGGACTTCTCCAGAGCCTCTCCCATCCTCTGGAACTCCCTACCACAGCATATCCGGTCAGCCTCCACCCTGTCTGCCTTTAGGCAATCTTTGAAAACCCACTTCTTCAGGGAAGCCTATCCCACCTCCACCTAAGAACTGTACTTGAATCACCTCCACCAGACCATCCCCCGCAGCCATCACCTTTTGTATCATCCCCCCCTTCCTTTAGATTGTAAGCTCCACGAGCAGGGCTCTCACATTCCTTCTGTACTGAAAGTATTGTAATTGTACTGTCTCCCTTATATTGTAAAGTGCTGCGCAAACTGTTTGCGCTATATAAATCCTGTATTATTAGAATAATAAAAGGGTCTAACGCTTTAACATGCATTTAGGCGCTTTTACAGGTGTAAAGTGCTTGGGTGTTAATTATTTTCTATGGCCAGAATCCTCATTTATTCTGCCACTGAAATGCTCAGTTGGTAAATGCGCCTAGTGTTAACACATTTACAGGCACCAAGTGTTTTTATCTGCCAAAAAACTGCTGCTCCTGGACGCAATGGCAGTAGGGTTTTCTTCAGCTCCTTGGACCTTGAAAAGGAGGACATACCCCAAAAGCTTGTCTTGATAATTGTATGTTAGTGCAAATTAAAAAGTATTATGGACAGTACTCAATTGTTTCTGTCGCAAGTGCACTAATACTGCTACAATCACCTCTTTAAAGCTCCGTCCACTGAAAGCTTCTAAAAGTCTGTGTGCATTAGGGTTGCCATCTCATCCTTTTAAAACTGAACACATATTATTTACAAAGGTTCTTTGGCTGAGTAAGGTGGTCATTAAACTCAATGTCTTATCTGTATTGAATTGGCCTCAGATCCTGTGTAATTAACCACTTGGAATGAAATTTGTGTACTTTTTTTCCCACAAATAGAGCTTTGTTTCAGTGGTATTTGATCACCGCTGTGTTTTTATTTTTTGCGCTAACAAAAAAAAGTCCGACAATTTTGAAAAAATTTTACTTTTTGCTCTCAAACATGTCCAGTAAAAAATTTAAAAAATTTAATTTCATCATGAATTTAGGCCAGAATGTATTCTGCTACATGTCTTTGCTAAAAAAATCCCAATACTTTTTTATACTAGTAATGGTGGCAATCAGCAACTGATAGTGGGACTGCAGCGGGCATTCTGGACACCGACAATGGGGGGAACTGTCTAACTGCCACAGACATCCCCAGTGACACTAATACAGTGATCAGTGCTAATAAATAGCATTGACACTGGGCAGAAAAGGGTTAACTTCTTGTGCGATCAAAGGGTTAACTGTGTGCTGTGTGTGTTTTACTGGAGAAACATGCTGCTGTGTATTTCTCTGCTGTGCAGAGAAATACACAGCAGCATGTTATTACTGGCAGGAGAGAAACCGTTGTTGCTTACACACAGGTCTCTCACCGTTGCTCGGCAATCATCAGGTGCTGGCGGAGAATCTCTGGCTGGGACCCGGTCATTGACATCTGTAACCGCCAATGGCGGTGGTGCAAGCCCCCTACCTGGAAATGCAAATCACGTATATATACACGTGAGTTTGCGTAGCCCTGCAGCAGTATTTCTGTTATAGGACAGTGGGGAACTGGTTAATGTGTTTTGGTTTTAAAGGGATGAGGTGACAACCCTACTGTGCATGGACACAAAGGATAAAATGGAAGGGAGTTTGGAAGCTTTTAAAAAAAAAAAAAAAGTCTGACACCTTTAAGACCTTATCCACGCAGGATGTTTTTGCAGCCACATTTCAGGGCATCAGGCTTGTCTTTTTTTTTTTTTCTTTACTACTTCCAAATGGCCCTCTGTTATTCTATGTGTCCATGCACACAGACTTTTGGAAGCTTTTAGCAGTATTAGCGTTTACAGAAAAACTGCTTGACGCAGCTAAACGCGTCTAAACACTAGGCACATTTAATTAATTAAATTTCAATGGCCAGAATAAATTGCCCAAGTACTTGACACTTGTAAACACACCTAAACACTTGTAAAAGTGTTAGATACTTTTACAAGCATTAGGTGTTTTTTCTGCAAAAGGACAGCTTCTAGGAGAGTATTTTTAAAGGCAAATTTGTCTTTATTATATTTTGCATCAAAATTGAAAAAAACAAAAACATGAGAAATAACATATATAAGTAAATGAACATAAAAATAGCACAGATGTAGCGACGATCTAAGTGGATAAGTGAAAATGATTCTATACAACAGCAAGATGGAAGGATCAATAACATAGTACGGAGTTATGAAAGAGCATAATTTCCAGGGGCCATCCCCAGGCGAGATGTATGAAATCAAATGAGATAACTCTGTACAACCACACATAAACCCAAGCTGAGAAGAAGAAAAAAAACGTAGAGAAAAAAGAAAAACTAGTTGTAGAAATAATGAAAGATATATGAAGAGAGAGGGCCAGGATATGGGAACGGCGAAAAGCAGAACCAAGGCAGCCCTCCACCAGTATCCACCGGAGTGACCCCACCACCCGCACCCGTGCACGGTCTGCAGGGCAAATCGGTGTGCATTCCAAAACTAAAATGAATCGGGGGAGCAAGGTTCAACTCCTCTAGGGCACAGCAGAGGAACACATCTTGTAGAGTCAAAGAGGAGGAGAAAGCCAGACCGACCACAGTAACTTATATTTATCATAGGTATCATTGGCAAATGCCAGAATTTCCTCCATACGCATGATATCATTAAGCACAGAAACCCACATCGGAAGAGGCGGGGGAAGAGGGGTATCAATTGGTGGGCTGCAGCTAGAAAGAAACATAAGACTTTTCTTGTGCACTGCCAGTGAGCCCAGTAATAGAGAGGAGAGCAATCTCCAGCAAAGGGGCCAAGGACTCACCATAGATCCTGTTATATACAACAAAAACCTATCGCCAGAAGGGTTGTATTTGATCACAATCCCACCAAACATGGAGCTGAGAACCAACAGCTTTAGTACAGTGTCAGCAGAGATTAGGTGTAGAAGGAAAAACTTTGTGTAGGGGGAGGGGGTCCCTGTACCATCGAGAAAGGAGCTTAAAATTCTTTTCCTGTGAATAACAAGAAATGGACGATTTATGAGTGAAGTGGAATGACGTGTGTCAATCCTGCCCACAGGGAGAGGTGCGGTTCTCCATTTTACCCCAAACTTCTTCTACATTTTGTATTGCTTTTAAACTCATATGCCATCACCTGAGGGGGGGGGGGGAAGGTGTACTATCATGCATACAAGAGCCAGGCACAGGCTCTCACTGTATTTAGAAGTCTTCTGTATCCCCTCATTCCGCCCCCTCCCTCAGGAATGCATTCAGTGTAGCAGTTTAAACAATGCTCTTGCCAAATAAGGTAGTGAAGACACCAGTTGATTTTGTGTAGAAAAAGAAGCTGTTATGTTTTGGATGCAGTCAGAGCAGTGAGGACCGTCTGCGATATAACATCTAGCAGACAGAAAGCAAAGGAGAATCTCGCTGCAACAACAAAACCGAGTGCGAGACCAGAAATCCCTTTTTAGCTCATCAGACTTCAAACTGCTTAACCCCAGGCATTTTTTTTGGCAAGTACTTATTTACCTAAACTTCTTTGTTATCTGTTTGCTGTGCTGTTGTGCTCTGTGTGTATATATATATATTACATCTTCTTTCTGTAAATATTTTTACTGCACCCTTTTGACATTTTGGTAATAAATCTTACTTTCTAAAAGCGTTGAACTGTTTTTATAGCTCCTGAATGTAACTTACGAATCCCTGCCGCTGAAGAGCGCTACTATGAGTATTTAACCCTTCGTATAACCGGTCTGTGGAGATAGCAGGATACTGATGGTTAACCAATCATCCTAGTGTATTGCTGAGTTTCCTCTCTCTGTATAAAAAGGTGTTGGCAGTGTGAAGGGTTAATTGTGTAATTAACCTGAGCCAGTAACAATCGCATTCAAGCTGCAGGTACGTTGATTGTGATCCAATTAGCTGGAAAATTGGTGTGCAGGGTATGGCATTATTACGCACTTGACAGCGTGGTTTTAGATTGGCTAGTACTTCGGTCACGAGTTTGGTGAGACGCTGGAGTCTGACGCTGCGCCCGTCACAACATGGACCATTCCGCTACCGATATGTCTTTACCTAGGTCTTGATCCCACGCTCTGGTGTAGGAAGGAAATTCGGCATGAAGAGCATTGTGTAACACTTTATACAGTGGGGCAAAAAAGTATTTGGTCAGCCACCAATTGTGCAAGTTCTCCCACTTAAAAAGATGAAAGAGGCCTGCAATTGGCATCATAAGTAGACCTAAACTATGAGAGACAAAATGAGAAAAAAAAATCCTGACAATCACATTGGCTGATTTGGAAATAATTTATTTGCAAATTATGATGGAAAATAAGTATTTGGTCACCTACAAACAAGCAAGATTTCCCTAGTGATCTTCTAGGACAGCTCACTTGAGAGATAGGGCTCCTCCCAGGAAACACCCGCTCCACCTTTTTTTCCCTTTATAAGCGTCCTCTCTCCCATTGGCCCCCAGTTTTAATGTTTCCTCGGGCCAGGAAGGAGTTACGCCCGTTTTTTCTTTTTTGTCTGGGCTCTCTGGCGGAGTACAGAGGGTCCCTGGCTGAGGCCCCCCCCTTCCTCCAAGCGAGGCAGGGGCCTTGTGAGGGGGGGACCTTTCAGCCAGATTCATACTGGAGCACCCCTTGTAGGGTGGGGGCGTCAGCCCCAGATGGTCCCAGCGGGGCTCTCCAGGGGGGGGTAGAGCCCGCTCCGCCAACCGAGGCATTGGTGCCTTTCCCTGCGGGGGTTTCAGGTAAGTCTTACCTGCTCCTGGATTCCGGCAGCATGGCCAGGAGGCGCGGCTGCGGAAAGTCTGGATGCTGCGATCGCGTCACTTCCGGGCGCCGGGTATCGTCACTTCCGGCGTAGGAGCATGGAACGGCCGCCGCCATCTTGGAAATGGGCGGCAGACCGTGGAAGGAACCCGTGCCACAGCCGCTTCTCCACCAGCGGCCGTGAGAGGGGGGATCGCGGGGGGGGGGGGGGGGGGGGGGGAGAAATCGCAGGGGGGGGGGGGGCGGAGCCCACCAGCCCCTGAAAAACCGCCGCACCGAGGCAGAATCTGCAGCAGCATGGAGGCAGATCTGTCAGGAGCGGGGGAGGCCTGCAGTAAGGTAAGGGCCTTTGTTTGGCCACTCTTCTTTGTTTTCCCCTCCTCCCGGGATAATTGGGTACCCCCCACGCACACACAGCCCCCCTCTCTCCCCCCCCCCAGGCCCACGGCTGGAGCTTTCACAGTGGCACGGGGGGGGGGGGGGGAGGCGTTACTTTCACAAACGCATGAACGCGTGTATCTCCTTGTCCCCAGATGGGCCCACAGGAGGAGGATAGAGGGGAGAAAGAAGCTCCTTGTGAGCAGAAAAAAAAGTGTGCCACTTGTAGGAAGAAACTGGCGAGCTCCTGGAGGAAGCAGCTCTGCCAGAGGTGTATAGACAAGCTCATCAAGAAGGAGTTTGGATCTCTTTTTAAAGACTTCCTACAGAATATGACACAGGAGATGTCCAAGACATTTCAAAGCTTCAGGGAACAGAAGCCGGGCCAGCCCAGGAGAAGCCCCAACCGAGCACTTCAGGCAGCACCCAAGGGGGGAAAGAGGAAGCTGGACAAGGTAGGGACTGGGAAGAGGCCGACCAGTCGGACACCTCAGACTCGGAGGAAGGTGAGATTGAGGCTCAGGGCCCAAAGGCAGACAAGTTCCTTTTTCAGGTGGAAGACACGGAGGACCTGTTAAAGGTGATCTACGAGACCCTGGATCTGGAGGAGGAACAGCAGGACCTCTCTCCACGACCAACTGTACGCAGGGCTACAGGCAAAAAGCAGCCGTACATTCCCAGTGCACCCTGCCCTATGGTCCACGATCAGGAGAGAATGGGAAGAGCCGGAGAAGAAGGCTTTCCTTCCCAAGAACCTCAAGAGACGTTTCCCCTTTAAGGAGGAAGATGCCTCGGTTTGGGAGACTTGCCCGAAGCCAGACGCCCCTCTCTCGAGGATCTCGAAGGAAACGGACCTGTCCTTTGAAGACGGTGGGTCCCTAAAGGACCCGATGGATCGGAAAGCGGATGCCTTCCTGAAGAGGGCATGGGAAGCGTCCGCAGTGAATTTCAAACCTGCAGTGGCGACGACCTGCGTGTTCAGAACCCTGGATGTGTGGTTGGGGCAGCTCCGTTCGCATCTGGAACAAGGCACCCCGGGGGAAGAGATTCTGAAATCGCTTCCGGTGCTGGAGAAAGCGGTAGCCTTCATTGCGGACGCATCAGCAGAGACCATCAGACTCTCTGCTAGATCTACAGCGCTCATAAACACGGCAAGGAGGGCTATCTGGCTGAAATCTTGGCAGGGGGACCTGGCCTCCAAGTCTAAACTCTGTGGCCTGCCGTTTGAAGGAAAACTCCTTTTTGGCCCGGAGCTGAATTCAGTCCTGGAAAGGTCGGCCGACAGGAAAAAGAGCTTCCCGGTCCCCAGCAGGCAGGTTGGACGGAAGGGGTTTCGCCCATCCAGGCGATACACATCGAGGGAAGCTAGGTTCCAAACCCAGCGGACAGGCTGGGGCGCAAGAAGAGGCAGGAACGAGCCGAGAGGCAGGGGAGGGTTCCTTTTCAACCCAAGCCAGAATAGACCCAAAACTCAGCCGAAGTGACTGGAGAGGCCAGGTGGGAGCGAGGCTGGGGCGCTTCCACGCACAATGGCTAAGGATAACCCAGAACACCTACATACTGGAGGCCATTCACAGGGGGTACAGAATAGAGTTCGCAAGGGCCCCCCCTCAGAGATTCTTTGCAACACCCCTGCCAAAGGACAGGGCCATGGCGGATGCATTGGTGGACCTCCTACAAGATATGCTCAGTCAGAACGTAATCTGCCAGTTGAGAGAAGAGGAAAGGGGAAGTGGATTCTTCTCCCATTTCTTTCTAAGGAAAAAGCCGTCAGGTACTTACAGGATGATATTGAATCTGCGGAAGGTGAACGAGTTCGTGAGGCCCAGCAAGTTCCGTATGGAATCCATATACACGGTGAAGGAACTCCTATCACCGGGGGTGTTTATGGCCTCGATAGATCTGCAAGACGCATACCTGCATGTCCCGATAAGAGAAGAATCCAGGAGATTCCTGAGGTTTGCGCTGGAAGGCAAAAAGGGTCCGGTGCTATTTCAGTTCAACACACTCCCCTTCGGCCTGTCGTCGGCCCCGAGGATATTCACCAAGATTCTAGCGGAGCCTTTAAGAGTCTTGAGACTGGAAGGGATAAACATCATCCCCTATTTGGACGACCTGCTTTTATTTGCGGACACAGAAAGAGGCCTGAGATCTCTCATCGAACGTACGATATCTTTTCTGGAAAGTTTGGGGTGGCTTATCAACAAGGAGAAGTCACAGCTAACCCCCTCCAGGAGGATTACATACTTGGGGTACGTCCTGGACTCCGCACATGCCCGCTCGTACCTGACATCAGAAAAAGCCCTCAACCTGCGGCAGGACACAAGGACCCTCCGGAGGATGTCGACCTGCACGGTCAGGACCGCGATGAGGATAATCGGGAGGATGACAGCAGCAATACCAGGGGTGCAATGGGCGCAACTTCACTCCAGGGTTCTGCAAAATCACACCCTTTCCCACTGGGACGGCAGCCGAGCAGGTCTGAGTTCCAGGATCTGCATCACGCACGAAGTGAGGGAATCGCTAAGGTGGTGGGGAAGCATCCTCACCTTGGAACAAGGAAGAAGTTGGAGGCTGGCCAGCCCAGTGCAGATCACCACGGATGCAAGCATGACTGGTTGGGGCGCCCATATGGAAGACGGCCTGGCCCAGGGCACGTGGGGTGCCGTAGACTCCAGCAGGTCGTCAAATTACAGGGAGCTGTTGGCAGTTTTCAAGGCACTTACGACCTTTCAGGAAAAGATAAGGGGGAGAGGTATCCAGATTCTCTCCGACAATACCACAGCAGTGGCATATTTGAACAGGCAGGGAGGCACAAGGTCCCCAAGGCTGATGGAGTTGGCCGGATCCCTCCTGAGCTGGGCGGAGGAAAACCTAGAGTTCATCACGGCAGTACATCTGAAAGGGGACCTGAACCAGTTGGCGGATCAGCTGAGCCGAAGAGAGGTCATCCAGACAGAATGGTGCCTCAGCCAGTCAGCGTTCGATCAGATATGCGCCAGGTGGGGCTCCCCCTCTATGGATCTCTTTGCCAACGGCCAGAACACAAAGCGGGAGAGGTACTTCTGCCTGCAGAAGGACCCCAAAAGCGCGGGGATAGATGCGCTAGCCCAGCAGTGGGAAGGAAACCTCCTTTATGCCTTCCCTCCATTCAGACTACTGCCAAAGGTGATACAGAAGATCCAGTTGTCTCAAGCCAAAGTTGTTCTGATCGCGCCATTCTGGCCCAAGAGATCTTGGTTCTCCCGGTTGAAGGAGCTAAGTTTAGCAGACCCATGGATGATACCACCCACACGCGATTTACTCACCCAAGGGAGAGTGTTGCATCCTCATCCAGAAAGACTGTCCTTAGCGGCGTGGCTTCTGAGCGGGACAGGCTAGCAGAAAAGGGGCTGTCAGCAAGAGTGGTCGCTACCCTCTTGGATGGCCGGAAGAGGTCGACGAACGCCTTGTAAGACAAGGTCTGGAAGAAGTTTTCCGCCTGGAAGGTCAGAAACGAGGCACCGGGCGTGGCCATTTTGCATACAGTTCTTGAATTCCTTCAAGCCGGGCGGATAAGAATCTGGCCGCCAATACCCTCAAAGTACAGGTAGCGGCTCTGTCGAACTTTCTCGAGCTGAGGTTGGCGGCAGACCCATTAGTAATCAGATTCCTGAAGGCTATCTCCAGGCGCCGTGCCCGTCCATGCCAAAATACCCCACATGTGACCTGGGCACAGTCCTGAAGAGCTTTCAGCAAGGGCCTTTCGAACCGCTGGGGGAGTGTTCGCTCAGATCTTTGACTCTTAAAACCATCCTCCTCACAGCACTAGTTTCTACCCGCAGAGTCAGCGAGTTGCCTGCCCTTTCAGTGATTGAGCCGTACTGCACCATCTTATTGGATAGAATCATCCTCCGCACGGACGCGGCCTTTCTACCTAAGGTCGCGTCACACTTCCATAGATCTCAGGAAATAGTAATACCTTCCCTGGAGGCCGATCCGGGCAGCACGGAGGACTATGGCAGGTTAGACGTTAGAAGATGTTTGATTACATACATCGAACGCACAAAGACATGGAGACACTCGTCCCGGCTTTTCGTCCTATTCCAGGGGCCAAGGAAGGGGGACGGTGCCTCCAAGGGCGCCATCGCCAGATGGATCAGGGAGGCAGTTTCGGAAGGTTACAAGACGGCAGGCCTGTCACCACCGCCCGGCCTAAAAGCCCACTCCACGAGGGCCACCGCGGCCTCCTGAGCGGAAAAAGGGGGGGCCTCCCCCGGACAGATCTGCAGAGCCGCAACGTGGTCCAGTTTCGCCACCTTTACTAAGCATTACAGGCTGGATCTGATCATCAGCAAGAACCAGGCATTTGGCAGGAAGGTCCTACAAGCAGGGTGCCCGCCCTAATGTACGTATTTCTATTCTACTCCTCTCAAGTGAGCTGTCCTAGAAGATGACTAGGGAAAACGCGGTTATTTACCTGTTCACTGTATTTTCAGGAATCTTCTAGGACAGCGTAACTCCCCCCCCCCCCGATTACTGTTTGATCACACAATTATGTGCAGGTATGTTGCGAACCTATGAGGGGATATCTTTATTACCGGTTTTCTTCTTTGTTTTCTCCTAGGCCTTCGGTCATATTCTTATACTGGGGGCCAATGGGAAAGAGGACGCTTATTAAAAAAAAAAAAAAAAAAAGTGGAGCGGGTGTTCCCTGGGAGGAGCCCTATCTCTCAAGTGAGCTGTCCTAGAAGATTCCTGGAAATACAGTTAACAGGTAAATAACTGCGTTTTCTGGCTCACACAGACCTGTACCTTCTTCTTTAAGAGGCTCCTCTGTCCTGCACTCATTACCTGTATCAATGGCACCTGTTTGAACTTGTTATCAGTATAAAAGACACCTGTCCACAACCTCAAACAGTCACACTCCAAACTCCACTATGGTGAAGACCAAAGAGCTGTCGAAGGACACCAGAAACAAAATTGTAGACCTGCACCAGGCTAGGAAGACTGAATCTGCAATAGGCAAGCAACTTGGTGTGAACAAATCAACTGTGGGAGCAATAATTAGAAAATGGAAGACATACAAGACCACTGATAATTTCCCTTAATCTGGGGCTCCACGCAAGATCTCACCCCGTGGGGTCAAAATGATCACAAGAACGGTGAGCAAAAATCCCAGGACCACACGGGGGGACCTAGTGAATGACCTGCAGAGAGCTGGGACCAACGTAACAAAGGCTACCATCAGTAACACACTACGCCGCCAGGGACTCAGATCCTGCAGTCCCAGACGTGTCCCCCTGCTTAAGCCAGTACATGTCCAGGCCCGTCTGAAGTTTGCTAGAGAGCATTTGGATGATCCAGAAGAGGATTGAGAGAATGTCATATGGTCAGATAAAACCAAAATAGAACGGTTTGGTAGAAACACAACTCGTCATGTTTGGAGGAGAGAGAATGCTGTGTTGCATCCAAAGAACACCATACCTACTGTGAAGCATGGGGGTGGCAACATCATGCTTTGGGGCTGTTTCTCCGCACAGGGACCAGGACGACTGATCCATGTACAGGACAGAATGAATGGGGCCATGTAGCGTGAGATTTTGAGTACAAACCTCCTTCCATCAGCAAGGGCATTGAAGATGAAATGTGACTGGGTCTTCCAGCATGACAATGATCCCAAACATACCGCCCGGGCAACAAAGGAGTGGCTTCCTAAGAAGCATTTCAAGGTCCTGGAGTGGCCTAGCTAGTCTCCAGATCACAACCCCATAGAAAACCTTTTGGAGGGAGTTGAAAGTCTGTGTTGCCCAATGACAGCCCCAAAGCATCACTGCTCTAGAGGAGATCTGCATGGAGGAATGGGCCAACATACCAGCAACAGTGTGTGCGAACCTTGTGAAGACTTACAGGAAATGTTTGACCTCTGTCATTGCCAACAAAGGATATATAACAAAGTATTGAGATGAACTTTTGATATTGACCAAATACTTACTTTCCACCATAATTTGCAAATAAATTCTTTCCAAATCACCAATGTGATTGTTTGGATTTTTTTTTTCATTTTGTCTCTCATAGTTGAGGTCTACCTATGATGCCAATTACAGGCCTCTCATCTTTTTAAGTGGGAGAACTTGCACAATTGGTGGCTGACTAAATACTTTTTTGCCCCACTGTAGAGGGAAGCTAGGACATGTCTCGGAGGTTCAGAGAGAGAGCACAACCGCTCAAAATTAGAGAATGGACGATGAGTGCAGGAGGAAGAGTTTAAGTGTCAGGGATCTCAAGATGCGCCATGGCGCACGGGTCTGCGCAGGCGCAGAATACAAATGTACACCAGCATGTGGGCGCTAGGACATAGGCAACCGCAGCAACAATCGCGGTCGCACATGCGCACTCACACACACGCGCCTGGCACCAATGACAGTGCAAGGTGCACTATTTAAACCGACCCCTTGCAATGCTCAAATTGCCGCAAGGTCTTGTTCCTGAGATTGCCTTGTTGCTGACCTAGCCTGACCCCGATTGCTGTTGACAGTCTCCTGCCCTGACCCCTGGCTCGTGTTGAATTCTCTTCTGCCTGTTTCTGATACCTGACCACCTGCTGCTGAACCTGGCCTGTGACCCAATTTACTCTCTGCCTACTGCTCTGTACCGTTTCACCTCCACTGTTACCGACTTGGCCTGCCTGACTTCGCTATCTCTCAACGGTATCATCCGTCCATCCATCCTGCACGGATCCATCTGCTACTTCCCAGATTTGCTCCGCTTCTTTACAGCAGGCTCTTATCCGCTACATACCACTGGCATTTACCTCTACCGCAGCTGTGTGTACTCAGGGGCCACAACCGGGTATCAGCCTGCTCCAAGTCCATCCCCATCATCAGGGGCTCTGATGAACAAGCAGACTGAGGCTTAGACTCCCCGCCCTGGGAAATCCCGGCCTGTGGACCTCTAGAGTTATCGCCAGTCGGTACCTGACAGTACCATACGGCCATGGCTGAGCCTGGAAAAGGGCCTTCCCCGTTGGATGAGATTTGCCAACATCTGGCAGCACTCACTCAAGCGGTCAACCCTACAGGAGAGGTTTAACATTTGGAAGGACACATTCAGACCCTAGCCTCACCAGCGACCACATCCTCTGATCTGCCTACCTCGCCTCCTGCCAGGGGCCCCACAGAATTCTCCGCCGGAGCAATGGTCACTACCTCCACCCGAACCTCGTGTGCCAACGCCAGAGCATTTCAATGGGGATCGAGGGAAGTTCAGGGCTTTTCAGAATTCCTGCCAATTATACTTTGATCTGCAGCCACAGACATTCTCTTCAGAATCCGTAAAGGTTGGATTCATCATATTGTTACTGCAGGGTAAACCTCAGGGCTGGGCCCATCGACTGCTGGAAGCTCGCCATCCACATCTGAACTCAGTTTCCGCATTCTTCAAGGCACTGGCGCAGTTGTACGATGACCCGCAACAGGCCGCTTCGGCTGAGACTGCTCTGCATACCCTCCAACAAGGCCGCCGAGCGGCAGAAGACTACTCTTCAGAATTTAGGTGCTGGAGTGGCGACACCCAATGGAACAACACAGTCCTGTGTCATCAATTTCACTTGGGCCTATCTGACCCACTCAAGGATGAATTAGCTAGAGTGGGCATACCCGACTCCCTGGAAGATCTTATAACTTTGGCCATCCAGATTGATCGCATGCTGCGGGAACGGAGGCTAGAAAGGTTCAGTCAAGGACAGAGACTGACATGGGTGCTACCTCGGGTACCGCTCCAGTCTACTTCCTCTGTTTGTAGTCAGAACCCTGAACCTACAGACGGGCCCAAGCTGATGCAACTCTGACTGATACGGCCTTCAACAATTGAACGCCAAAGACTCCGGTTTAACAACCTCTGCCTCTACTGTGGAGAAGCTGGTCATTTTGTGCGCTCCTTTCCGGTAAAGTTGAGTAAGTTTGCCTCTGTTGCTTCTGCTATATCTCCAGCTTGCTTTAACAACTCTACTCACCTAGCCGTGCCTATCTCATTCCAGCTCCCCGGAAGAACTGTGTCAGTGATGGCCATTATTGATTCAGGGGCCTGCAGTTGTTTTATAGACTTAAGCTTTGCTAACCATCAGCAGATCCCCCTACAACCCAAGGAGCGGGGTATAAACATCTTTCTGGCCGATGGGTCCCGGATCAAGTCTGGGCTGGTAGATCGAGAGACCCCACCAATCTGCACACCGGTAGCCGGCCACCATCGGGAACTCCTTCGCTTGGATGCCATTGCGTCCCCGTTATTCCCAGTTATTTTGGGGCTCCCCTGCTTACAGGCACATGACCCCCAAATTAACTGGAAGACAGGATCAATCCAGTTCCGCTCGTCCTATTGTCAAGAGCACTGTTGTCCCAAGACACCGTTGGTCACACAGGCACTATTATGTGTGGACACTGATGCAGAGCTAGCTCGAGCAATTCCTTCGGCTTACCACAGTTACCTCAATTTATTCAGCCAACAGGGAGCAGATATTTTTCCTCCGCACCAAGCATATGACTGCCCGATCGACCTTCTCCCAGGGTCTGAAATCCCCTTGGGCGAATTTTTCCCTTATCCGAGCGAGAGCTGGGGCCACTCAAGGACTACATAGACGAGAACCTCCAAAAGGGATTCATCAGTCTTTCCACGACACTAGCTGGAGCCCGGATCTTCTTTGTGGAGAAAAAGGACAAGTCCCTGTGTAGACTATAGGGAGCTGAACAAGATAACCGTAAAGAACCGTTATCCCCTTCCCTTAATACCTGAGCTGTTCCAGAGACTGAAGACTGCGTTTATCTTCACAAAGTTGGACCTGAGGGGTGCCTATAATTTGGTCTGCATCTGAGAAGGGGATGAGTGGAAGAGAGCGTTCCGCACCCGTTTCGGCCATTTCGAGTACCTAGTCATGCCGTTCGGGTTGTGCAACGCACCTGCCACTTTTCAGCACTTTATAAATGATATATTCAAGGACTATCTGGATGTCTGTCGTTATCTACTTAGATGACATCTTGATTTTCTCCCCATCCTTGGAGGCGCATCGAGGTCATGTCAGGAACGTACTGGAGCGACTTTGCCAACACGGGCTCTATGCCAAGGCAGAAAAATGCATCTTTGAGCAGCACAGCATCCCGTTCCTGGGATTAATTATTTCCACCACAGGAATTGCCATGGATCCCCAAAAGATTTCTGCAATCTTGGAGTGGCCAGTGCCAGCTGATAAGAACAGTATTCAACGATTCATCGGCTTCGCCAATTTTTACAGAAAATGTATTAAGAACTTTTCGGGTCTTGTCTCCCATCACTCAACTCACGAAGCTGGGGGTTCGCTTCCAGTGGACTTGTGAAGCACAGGCTGCCTTTGAGACCCTGAAGAGATTGTTTACAGCAGCACCCATCTTGAGTCACCCTGACTCTTCTTTGCCGTATATACTGGAGGTTGATGCGTCCGAAAATGCAGTAGGAGCAGTCCTGTCTCAAAGGAAGGGTCTTAAGGAGCTTATGCACCCTGTAGCCTTCTTCTCCAGGAAGCTCACACCAGCAGAGAGGAACTATGACATTGGAGACCGGGAGCTCTTGGCAATCAAGACAGCACTGGAGGAGTGGAGGTACCTGCTGGAGGGGGCCATGCATCCAATCCTAGTTTACACGGACCATAAGAACCTAGAGTATTTAAGGACGGCTAAGCGCCTTCGACCACGTCAGGCCAGATGGGCATTGGTCTTTTCGAGGTTTGTTCTCCATATAATGTACAGACCAGGGTCTAAGAACACTAAACCCGATGCGCTCTCACGCATGTTCGAGAAGCCTAAAGAAGTTCCTAAACCAGACACCATCCTGCCCGCAGGGAACTTTTTACTTTTGCAATCTGTACTTCTGTCCAAGTTACAAACTGCACCTATGGGAATTCCCAATCCACCTGGAGTCTCGATACAAAACAGAGATGGACTCTTATGGAAAGGGGAGCAGATCATGGCACCTGATGAAGCTCGAACTCAGATCCTGGGCTACTGCCACGATCATCCACTGGCTGGCCACTTTGGAGTGTGCAAAATATTAGAACTGGTACAGTGCACGGTTTGGTGGCCTAGTATGGCCAAAGGACTGCAAAGCTTATGTGAAGACCTGTACCATCTGCAATAGGAAGAAGTCCTCCAGGAGCAAGGCTTGGGGCCTGCTACGACCTTTACCAGTGCCCGATAGACCATGGAGTATGATATCTATAGATTTTATAGTGGAACTACCGCCCTCACAAGATCATAGTGTGATTTTCGTGGTGGTAAATCGCCTGTCCAAGATGGCCCATTTCCTTCCGCTGAAGAATATGCCTTCCGCTCCAGAGACTGCGCAGATTTTTATTAAGGAGATGGTAAGGCTCCATGGAGTGCCCAAAAGATATCGTCTCGGATTGAGGAGTTCAGTTTACCTCGAAGTTTTGGAAAGCTCTGTGAAATTCTGGAAATCAAGCTATCCTTTTCCTCTGCGTATCACCCTCAAACGAATGGGCAGACCGAGGGGACCAACCAAACCCTGGAGCAATACCTCAGGTGCTACACCTCGTTTCTCCAGAATGACTGGCTAGCACTCCTGCCTTTGGTGGAGTTTGCTCACAACAATGCTAGTCACTTCGCCACCAAGCAATCCCCGTTTTTCGCCAACTATGGTTTCCACCCTACCTTCCTGCCTGATCTAATTCAAGAAATTTCAGTGCCGGCTGCTCAAGATACTCTGAACTTCTTTGCATCCAATAACAAGGTATTACAGGAGGCAATGGCAAAAGCTCAGGAGGATAATAAAAATCCTTTGATAGAAAAAGAGGGGAGTTGGTCTTGCACCCAGGAGATAAAGTCTGGTTGGCCCCAACCAATCTGAAGTTGGCGTGCCCATCGAGGAAATTGGCATCCAAATTTGTGGGCCCATTCCGAGTGAAAAGCCAGATTAATGAAGTGGCTTATTATCGCTTCCCGAATCTTTCAAGATACATCCTGTTTTCCATGTATCCCTGTTAAAACCTGCAGTACCGGATCCCTTCCCGAACCGGAGCTCAAGACATTGACTGAGAGGAAGAACTTGAGGTTGAGGCGATCTTAGACTGCAGGAAGAAAAGACGTCAGATGCAGTACCTCATCAAATGGAAAGGCTTTGGCCCAGAAGAAAATTCGTGGCAGCCAGCTCAAAATGTCCATGCTCCTAGGTTGATTCAAGAGTTCTTCCACAACCAGCCACAAAGGAGGAATCAGTTGGGCATCCGGAGGCTACCCGTAAGGGGGGGGGGGGGGGGGGCAGTGTCAGGGATCTCAAGATCCGCCGCGGTGCACAGGTCTGCACAGGCGCAGAATACCAATGCGCACCAGCATGCGGGCGCTAGGACATAGGCGACGGCAGCAACAATCGCGGTCCCGCATGCGCACATGAATGTGCCCCTGGCACCAATGACAGCGCAGTGTGCACTATTTAAACCGACCCCTTGCAATGCTTAAATTGCCGTAAGGTCTTGTTCCTGCTCTGTTCCTGAGATTGCCTTGTTGCTGACCTAGCCTGACCCCGATTGCCATTGACTGTCTCCTGCCCTGACCCCTGGCTCATGTGGACTTCTCTTCTGCCTGTTCCTGATACCTGACCTCCTGCTGCTGAACCTGGCCTGTGACCCGATTACTCTCTGCCTACTGCTCTGTACCGTTTCGCCTCCACTGTTACCGATCTGGCCTGCCTGACTTTGCTATCTCACCATGGAGTCATCCATCCATCCTGCACGGATCCATCCGCTACTGCCCAGATTTGCTCCACCTCTTCACAGCAGGCTCTTATCCGCTACGTACCACTGGCATTTACCTCTACCGCAGCTGGGTGTACTCAGGGGCCGCGACCGGGTCTTAACCTGCTCCAAGTCCATCCCCACCATCAGGGGCTCTGGTGAACAAGCAGACTGAGGCTTAGACTCTGCACCCTGGGGAATCCCAGCCTATGGACCTCTAGAGTTATCGCCAGTCGGTACCTAAGTGTGCAAAATGAGGACAAATGTAAAGTGGTCAAAAAAATCCCTAGGCCCACCCTGAAGGAGCTGAAGACCCGATTGGGAGCAGATAAAGTCCCAAGCTATGGGCCATGAGGCACACGTAAAGAGACTGATAGAAGAGCCCAACCCTTAACCTCCCTGGCGGTATGATTATTTCAGATTTTTGGTGCTGAAAGCGGTACCATTTTTTTTGCATGGAAATATGTATTTTTTTTATTGTAGGCTGTAATTTTTAGGAAAAACTCACTGAAATCTGTCCGAACAAGAGTCTAGTAAGCATCCCGGGTATGATAAAATTTGAAACACAAAATCATAAATTATAATTTAATAAATAATCATAAAAATAATAAAAAATTTAATTCAATAATATAATCAAACCTAAAACACTGAAATGTGAAATAGAGCGCCAAGTTCGCACATTGCTGAGCTCAGTCGCAAAATCGTTTTCAGTGTCTGATGACAAATTTCCCCCACGAATCATTATCACTCAATTCTGCAAGTAGTTCTGATTTACTATCGCTGTTCTCTAGCTGATCTAAACCGCTTTTGACCTAAAGGGACACTTTTTGAACGCCGTGGACATTTCTCAGTTTCCAGGCAGAAAGAACAGACAAAATGCAGGCAGGGCGCAGGACAAAGCACTAGGGACAATATGTATGTGAAATTGGTTGAGACAGCAATGTTTTACTATGTAAAACGTAAAAAAAAAAAAAAAAAAAAAAAAAAAAAAACGACATTTTTTTAAATTTCCCGCCGGCGGCGGCGGCGCCCGTACGTCCCGACGTCACAGGGACAGGACACAGAAGCCGGATGCCGGCATCGGCCGAAGGAGATGGCCGGGGATGCTGCAGGGGACACATCGCGGGAGCGCAGGGTAAGGTAAGTGAAGAACACTTGCCGGAGCAGTGCCGCAGGGTATTCCCGAGTGTAGCTCGGGGTTACCGCTTTTGGTACTGAAATGTTACCCCGAGCTACACTCGGGAATACTGCCAAGGAGGTTAAAGAAGAGCAGGGTTATCAAGTAGGGGTGATAGAGAGGGATCAGAAGATAAGAGCAATGACACCCTGTTTATACCACAACAGTGCAGGCACAGTCAATGGGGGCAGGCCAGGAAAACGCCGATAGTCATGGCTATAACCCCAAGAGAAAGCCGGGAGATCAACTTGAGATAGATCTTGTTCTATCATACAAGAAGCTTTACAGAAGGGAAACCAATCAAGCATCCGGGCTAGTAATGTGGCTCTATAATATAGCTCAAAGTCTGGTAGACCCACTCTGCCTTGGAGTTTCGGGTAAGTAATTAACATATATTTTAACCTTGAGAACCCTCTGTGCCAAATAAATCTGATGAAAAGGGAGCTTAATGAGAGAAACTCCTAGGCACAACAATCTGGACAGTCTGGAAAACGTATAGCAATTTAGGTAAGGTGTCCATCTTGAGGGTGTTGATACGGCTGAACCAGGGTAGAGCTGAAGTTCCCCATGAAGCCAGATCTTTTCGAATACGTGAAAGCATGGGTAACACTGTTCAAATTTTTATTTTTTGCCAGTTTTGGAAACAAAAGGATCCATTTCTTAATGAATTTTACATTCTGAGTTCAAATATAACAATGAAATTTGTCAATTGGCTCTAGTTTTTCTGTAAACGGAAAGTTTTCTACTATAGGCGCAATGACTACATAATGCACAATAATTATATAGATAGATAGATGTCTTTCCACAAATATAAAGCAAGTGATATTGACTACATAACAAAGCCTAAATGGCATAATATATTGCATAGGATTACCAAGAAAAATTATAGCCATAAGCTAAGTTGAATCATTTTAATACTTAGGATTCTCACTAGTTTTGTCTTCAGTTTGTGTCGGTTTTGCTTCTCTTGGCTTTTCTCTTGTATTCGAGGAAAGGGCCATCTCTTACAACTGTCCAGCAATAGTCAGCAAGCATTGATGGGATCCATTTACCTTGATATCTTCTTTCCATAGCTGCAATGTCTTGATGGAAGCGCTCTCCGTGTTCATCACTCACTGCTCCACAATTTGGTGGGAAAAAATCCAGATGCGAATGTAGAAAATGAATTTTTAGAGACATGTTGCAACCCAGATTTCTTTAAGTCTGGATGAGTTTTTCTACCACTTTCTTGTGGTCTGGTGTTTTATTGTTTCCAAGAAAATTTGATGTCACTGATACAAATGCTGTTCAGGCAGCCTTTTCCTTTCCACGCAACAGAGAAAAAAAAAAAACTCATCATCATGAATAAGTTTACGAATCTGTGGCCCAACAAAGACTCCTTCATTTATTTTTGCAGCACTAAGTGCTGGAAATTTGCTAATCAGGTACTTGAAACCTGCTTTATTCTTGTCCATTGCCTTAACAAAGTTTTTCATTAATCCCAACTTGACGTGTAATGGAGGTAATAAGATCTTATTGCTGTCTACAAGTTCTGGATAGTTAACATTTTTTTCTCCAGGCTGCATTTCTCTTGCACGACTGTCCCACTCACAGAGGAAGCAGCAGTACTTAGTATATCCACCTTGAAGTCCAAGTAGGATAGCAATCACCTTCAGGTCACCACAAATCGACCATTGATGTTCATCATAGTTGATGCACCTTAAAAGCTCTTTCAAGTTTTCATACGTTTCTTTCATTGAAACTGCGTAAGCAACTGGAACTGACGGCAGCCGATTGCCATTATGGAGCAAAAGAGCTTTAACACTCGCCTTTGAAGCATCAATGAACAGCCTCCACTCATCAGGATCATAGCATACGCCGATGACTGAGATTAAACCATGAACATTGTTACATACAGCAATATCACCTTCCTGGACAAAGAATGGGATCAGATCTTTCTGACGATGATGGTAGAAAGATGTATGAACATCACTTGCTAGGAGATTCCACTGTTGTAGTCTTGACCCCAAAAGCTCTGCCTTGTTCTTCGGAAGATCCAGGTCTCTGATAAGATCGCTCAATTCCACTTGTGTAATGAGGTGTGGTTCAGTGGGTGTGGATGGAAGAAAGTCTGGGTCATGTGAGGTTGACGACTGCACGCTTCAGGTTCTTCCTCACTTGACTCAACCACAAAGGATTCTGGTGCTTTAGGAATTGGTAGCCCCTCTCCATGAGGAACTGGACGTATTGCCGATGGAATATTTGGATAGTGCACAGATAACCTTTTCTTCTTATTTAGCCCTTTTGTTGGAGGCACCATACAAAAGTAACAATTATTAACATGATCTGTTGGCTCTCTCCAAATCATTGGCACAGCGAAAGGCATAGATGCCTTTTTTCCCCATTCAACCATTGCTCCAGTGCCGTCCCACAAGAATTGCAGCATATATGTGGTGCCCAGCTCTTGTCCTGGTCTCCTATCTTGCAGCCAAAATACAAGTTGTAGGCTTTCTTAATCATTCCTGTTATCCTCCTTTTTTGTGAGATAAAAGTTATTTCACCGCAGATATAGCAGAAATTATCTGCTTTATTCACACAAGTTCGAGGCATTACTGAGTAGCCTATATAAGCATAAAACGAAATGTAAAGACGCTGTCGAACTACAATCAGCTACAGATACTGCAGCTTTTATGCAGTGAAGTGATGCAATTAAAGGCTAATATTGCATCATCTCAGTATACATGCAATTTTCTATTGGTCACCAGTATCAATTGCGCAATATGCAGCTGAAGTTGCATCATAATTTTGAATGGCTTACGTCATTAGATGGGTGAATATAGCATGGAAACTAGAGCCAATCAACATTTTTTAGGGTCATTTTCAGCACCCCAAAATTATGTAAGATTAGCTAATTTTATGCCCAAAACTTTTTACCTGTTGAACAGTGTAAGTAATTAATGGAATATAGAGCATTAAGATCGTCAGAAATCATGAACCCCAGGTACGTAATAGCCTTTGGTTGCCATTGAAAAGAGAAAATAGAGAGTAGGTTCGCCAGCACATGGTCAAGTAAAGAAATATTCAAGGCCTCTGTTTGAGAGATATTAAGTTTGAAGTTACTGAAGAAATCAAATCTACAGAATTTGTGGAAAAGACTGGGGATTGAGATAAGTGGCCGTTAAACGTAAACTAGAAGGTAATCTGCGTACAGAGATAATTTGTGATGTGCGGAGGGAGTGGGGATGCCCAGGATTGAGTCATTAGCTCGTATAGCTCTCGCAAGATGTTCCATTACTAAAACAAAGAGGTGAGACGGGACAACCTTGTCTAGTCCCATTCGATATGGGGAAGGGCGAAGAAACCGTACAGTTCACAAGGACAGACGCCGAAGGATAAGAATAGAAAGACCTAATCCGAGCAAGGAATTGTGAACCCAAACCTATCTGTTCTAGGGTAAGACGTAGAAACCGCCAGTCAACGCGATAGACCGCTTTCTCAGCGTCAAATGAAAGGAGGCATGCCTTTAAGCCATGCTGCTTAATATAAGATGGATTGTTTTAGAAGTATTATCCCTAGCTTCTCGACCAGGAACAAAGCCAACCTGATCGTGGTGGATCAAAGTTGGTAGAAAAGGTGAGAGGCGGTTAGAAGCGCTAGAAGGTTAGCAAAGAGCTTATTGTCTAGATTAAGAAATTGGGTGATCGCTACTGCAAAGAGAAGGGTCTTTACCCAGCTTAGGGAGAACCAAAATATAGGCAGACAAAAAAGCTGATGAAGGTACGGTCATATAGTCGATAACATTAAAAGCTTGGGCCAGAAGCGGGGCCAGTTGGGCGGCGCATGTTTTGTAAAATCGCAGGGTAAACCCGTCCGGACCAGGGCACTTACCAATTTTAAGGGCCTTAATTGTCCCAAGAACCTCCGTAATCAAGAAAGGCTCCTCTAGATCCAATGTGTCCTGGGCATCCAGAGTTGGCAATGCCGTCTCCCCAATGTATTGGGACATAGCCAGAAGGGAGGAAACGGCAGGAGCATCAGGATCCGCCTAAGATAAATGATAACGTTGAGAATAATAATGCTCAAACGCGGAAGAGATTCCTTTATTGTGGTAGAGTTTAGTATTGTCAGTGCCTTGATATGCTGCATTGGACGAGGGGATGGTAGAGGGTGGAGTACACGCGCCAGGTGTTGGCCACATTTTTTAACTAGGGAGTAATGAGTGTTGAATGCTTTGTAACGTGCAACAAGGGAGGAAGAATCTAAAAGTTGGAGAGTCTACGAGCATTAGATAAGTCCACAGCGAGTGGGAAGATTCTAAACGCGCTATGAGTGAAAATAGTTGACGCATCTCCACAGTCCGAGCCTTTTTTTAAGCGAGAGCCATGCTTAATAAGGACACATTTAAGGGTCTCCCATTGAGTTAGAGGGCCGGTAGTATCCAATGTGTGATCAAAAACAGTCTTGGATAGTCTTCGTGATTTCTGTGATACATAGAGAATCTTTGGACAGTGTATCATACAGGCGCCACAAGTGTAAGTCATGCAAATGCGACTTAACTTAAGAAGACCGAGGAGGAGAGAGAAGATTTACCCGCAGATGTGTCTAGGTCTGGAGAGATTGCTATGTTAAAGTCCCCTCCGACAATGAAACAGGACCCCCAAAAGCAGACAGCTTAGAGAGGACCGCCTCGAGAAATGGAGAATGATCTTGACTGGGAGCATAAGCGTTCGCCATTGTAAAAGCAAAATGATGGTATTTCAATTTGAGGAAGAGGTAGTTACCAGCTGGATCAACTAGTGAGTCCAAGACCTCCGAGCCGAAGGCATGATGAAAGACCACCGATACCCTCCCCTAGACCTGGCCTGTGGGCTAGTACTATGATACCACTGAGTATAGTAACGGTTGCAGAGGACTGGGATACCATTGGAGCAAAAATGAGTCTCCTGGAGGCGCAAGATCTGCGATCCATGTTTGTGGAAATGGTAGAGCATCTGGTTCCACTTTTCCGGAGTGTTAAAACCCCTGCAATTAATAGAAGAAAATTTAATTGGAGTCATATTTGTCCATGATAGAGCAAACAGGAAAAAAGTGTGGCACCGACAGAGCTCCACCCAACCGGCCCCTGGAGAGAGAGGAGAAAAGCATAATAAGAGGGAGGAAGAAAAGAAAAAGCTAATGGGCAAAGGATAAAAAGTCAAGAAAGTAAGAGCAGAAAAAGGAGAATGAGAAGAGAATAAGACAGGCAAGCTGTCTAAATAACATACAGTGTGATACTACGTAGTACACTGAAGGCCTAGGTGGGGAACGTCAGGAGAGTATTTTTTAATGTCTTGTGTGCATGAGGCCTAAAGGTGGCTGCAAAAAACGTCCTGTGTGCATGAGGCCTAATACAGGAGGTCTGTTATTAGTCAGATCAGCAGGTGAAAACAAAGGGGAAGCAACCAAAAAAAGGAAAACAAATGCAACCACCCTCATCTCTCATGATTGGTAATCACTAATATATTACATTTTTAGTTTGGCATTTAACGCTTTAAGTGAAGGGGTACAAAGGTTTGTACAGCTGTGAATGTAAAGGATTGTAAAAAATGATATGTGCAAAAGGGATTTCCATGTCAGACTTCACTAATCTTTTGCTGTACTTTTTACACAATGCAGAGGATTAACCCCTTAAGTTCCACAGTAAGTATAAGAAGCATGCTTTACTGCATATAGAGACTGATTTAAGGCTGGCCATACATTATACAATTTTCCGTACAATTTCCTTTAGATGTACCTTCAACTAGTGCAAGGGCCTGCCTAACTGGATACAACTTAAAGCGTTGTTTAAAGTGTTACTAAACCCACAACCGTAAAATCTGTCTGTATATGCAGTAAAGCATGCTTGTTGTACTCATTGTGGAACCTAAGGGGTTAATCCTCCGCATTGTGTAAAAAGGATGTTTGATCCTGACTTCTGATCCTCCCCTTCTTCCAGTGTCTCCTAAATTTCTGCTGATAGAACAGAGGCTCAGAGGCAAGCTCCACATGCTCAGTTTGGTGTGTATTGCTAGGGAGTTTTTTTTTCTGGGAGAATGCATGTGATCAGCATAGGGCCAATCAGCACTGTCCAAATAGGTTAGGGGTCCTGCATCCTCCTACAGGCAAATGAAAACTCCTCCTGCAAGCTGTAACCAGTGCTCAGCTAAACACTGATAGAAGTCCCAAGACTGCTCTAACTGCTGATGAGAAAAGGTATTTAGCAGTTTATATTTACTAAAATAAATGCATTTCCATGTTGTGTACTGTGGGAGACCATATTCAGATGCAGTGTCCTGGGTTTAGTAACACTTTAAAGCGGAGCTCCACCTAAAGGGGAAGTTCTGCTTTAAGGACTGCTCCCCCGCTCCCCATTAAGGATTGGCACTTGAGGGAGCCGGTACCCGCATTTAACAGGTACCCGCTCCCACTTCTGGTCCTATCACCTGGGCGTTCGGAAATGGAAGGTGTCCTCCCTCCCTGTAGTCTTTTGAGGACACATGACAGGTCTCAGAAGTCTCAGAAGACTACAGGACCATTCGTGAAGCACAGCAGTACTCGTGCATGCGCACTGCTTACCCGGCTGTGAAGCCACAAGCTATCACAGCTGGGTGCCCACACTGAGGATGCCAGCCTCCTGGAATACAGAACAGCCAATGAAACGGGCTGCAGGGGACACACCACGGGACCAAGGGACAGATAAGTGGCTGTTTTTTTAGAAGTCAGCAGCTACAGTTTTTGTAGCTGCGGATTTATTTATTTATTTTTTTTACAGGGCGAGTGGTACTCTGCTTTAAGTTTGACCCCCTATTATATGCTTTTTGGTAAATCTAAAGAACAATTGTACAAGAAAAGTGTATAATGTATGGCCAGCCTTACGGTTTTGGTTTTAGGCTCTCCTGAATGAATGGTGTCACAGCATAGCAATGTGCATGACACAGCTGAACAGTGTGATCTCGGTCTTAGCTCTGTGTTAAGTATGTTTTTCATACATGCAACAGACAGGACTTTTTCCAATGCAGCTGGTCACACTATTGTTTTCCTGTGGTGAGGTGCATTGCATGGTCCTCAACACACAAAATGGGGCAAGCTGCATTTGGTGCTACCCTAAAACTGATATAAATGGGTTCTAAGGCAAACAGATGAGACCAGACTAAAAAGAAAATAAACATTGATGAAACCGTGACATACCCTTCAGAGTACCCTATAACCTGGGATAAACTACAGACTTTTGACCTCTATTATAAACCTTTTTCTGGCATTCCTGGGATTGCTCTACATGTTTCTGAGCGAGAGGCAGAGCAGATTCAATTCTATCCTGCTTTAACTAGATACGCTTGAAAATGCTTTTTCAAAGCATGGCCTCTCCTTCCCCTATTTATTTTAGGACATCTAGCAAGCCCCTGGGGTGCCTTCCATAAAGTAACTCAAATGGTGAATATACTGTGGGTGAATGAGGGATTTCTCCTTCTGATAACATGAGATCGGTTTTCACATCTTTGTTTACCACTTTCCTTTAAAGTAGAGTTCCAGACTTAAAGTGGTTGTAAAGGCGCAAGGTTTTTTTATCTTCATGAATTCTATACATGAAGGTGAAAAACCTTCTGTGTGCAGCATCCCCCCAGCCCCCCTTAATACTCACCTAAGCCCCCTATAGATTCAGCAATGTGCACTGGAGTCTCAGCTATCCCAGGGCTCTCTACTCATTGGCTGAGACAGCAGTAGGCGCTATTGTGTCACAAGTTCGCCTGCAGTTTCTTGTTTGTGTTCTTAACTCCTTGCTATAGTCCTGTTCCTGATCCCTTCTCATGTGTTGCCTGTGCTCATCTATGGGCGTCGTCTGATGTCCTCTGCGTTTTATTTCCTTCCCTTCCATCACTTCCTGGCCCGCCTCCTTGTTTGCCCGTCTATATAAGACATGCTCAGTCTAGGCCACTTTGCCTGAACAACTTCCTAGTTGTCAGAGCTCCTGTGTGTTACTACTGCCTGAAGCCTACATTGACTGCTTGTGTACCGACCCCGGCTTCGTTCTCTGACTGTGCTTGTTTTCTGCCTGTCCTGACCTCAGTTAGCCTATCGGATTCCATTTGTCTCCTCCCATTATACTCTGCTCCTGCGTGTGGTCTCCTCTTCCTCAGCTGGGCGTACCTGGGGGGCTGTGACTTCGTCCCAGCTTGCTGCAAGTCCATCCCCACCATCAGAGGCTCTGGTGAAGAAGCAGGCTGGGGCTTAGACTCCGTGCCTTGAGGAACCCCAACTTGAGCATCAACAAGGGCTCACTACCACAGGTGCTGACATATTAGCTCCTGCTGCTGTCAACCACAGCCAGTGAACCAATGAGAAGAGGGGGTGGGGCTGAGCAGTGGCTCCATGTGTGAATGGACATACAGAGCAGCAGCTGGGGAGTGTACAAGCTCTGGTACCCCCATAGCAAGCTGCTTGCTGTGGGGACACCTGATAGGAGGGAGGAGCCAGGGGCTCCAGTGGGGGACCCAAGAAGAAGAGGATTCGGGCTGCTCTGTGCAAATCCACTGCACACAGCTTTTAAGTATAGACAGGTTTGTTATTTTTTTTTTTTAAATTTAGAATTACTTTAACCCCTTTACACTGGTGCCTCCCAGCCCTTTAAGAGTTTCAGAAGCCAAGAGGCAGGGGTGGGGTTTAGGGTCATGTGACTGCCATGATGTGTCATCATGGCGGTTACATGATCGGGACCTTTCCATGAGTATCAGACATGTGCTGGGAGCGCGCAGAACCCGCGCTCTCGGCATATATGTCCTTTTTTAATAGAACGTAAATGTGCGGTCACTCGGCGTCTAGGCCCAGACATTTGCATTTGGCAGGCGTGAAGAAGTTAACCTAGTCTTAAAATTGCTTCCTCCCCCTTCTAACACGTATGCTTACTTACCAGTGTAATAAAGATGTATATACTTTCCTAATTTCAGCCTGCTCCAATCGGGTCACATGATCCGGCTCCTCAGCCAGCCACGGCAGCAGGGGAGAGGAGAGAGTGCCAACAATGGAAGGGCCATTGAAACCTATGGGTGATGTCACCACTCCAGGCTTTAATAGCTTTGTCAGTGCGCTCTCCTTTCTCCTGAAGCCACCGCTGGCTGACACAGGGGATCATGTGACCAGATTGGAGCTGGCTGGAAATAGGCAAGTATATACAGTACATTTTTCACAGGTTAGCATAAGTGTTAGGAGGAAGCAATTTTAAACAGTTAAGTTTAGCCTGTGTAGCACCTTCCTAGTTTAGGTAAGGGGAGCTAGAACCTGTTGGCCAGTGAAGAGCTGATTGTCAGCTCAAGCAAGATAGTCAGAGGGGTCAAATTCTGGTCAGAACTGAGAGACTGAGGACCAGCCACTCTGGAATTGCCCCCTGATCTAAGGCTTTCAGAGGAGGGCCTTGGAGGCAGTGGGTGGATCTGAGGAGTGGTTGGCTGCACTTTTGAGGGACCTCAGCCAGTCCCCAACAGGCAAGGGGCTGAACTCCCTTAAAAGTGCTAGAACCTGCTCAGTAGCAGGAGTGTGGTGGTGGGAGAGAAGTGCGAAGAAGAAATGAATGAGGTTGGGAGGAAGGCCAGGAGGCCTAGTGAGCTTGGAGCTGGAAAGGAGGAAAACGCAGGACTCACTGGCCCTCAGAAAGGACCACCTCTATGGCAAGGAAGAAGCAGCCCAGCTGATAGGCCTGGTAGCAGCAACCATCCTGCAAGCAGTACTGGGGAGGATCTGAGTGAGTACACCTGTACCCTTTGGGTGGATAGGGGAAGGAGCACTCTGGTGGGTAACCAGATTAGCTCCATACTAGTGACTGTTATCCATTTAAAGGAACAGGTGCCAAATCCCCCACTCAGGAAGAAAGCCTCCAGATTGCTGGGTGAAGAAGAGTTCATCTAGGGTCTACGGGCAGTGCTGTATTTAGGGTTCATACTGTCTTAGGCAACACAGAAATTGCCCCCCCCCCCCCCAAGAGAGTCTTCCCCTACCACTGCCCCCCATACAGTTGCAACCTTGCAACCTCCCCCCACCCCGGCGAGAAAGGACACTCGCCTTCACAGCTCCAGACATCCCTGGGAAGAAGAGCCAGGCTCTGCATACATCAAGGAACCCACACTCTCTCAGATCTCACCTGGTCCCATGCTGCGTGTGTCCCTTCTTCCATCCTTTGGGGGGGGGGGGCCCCCATCACTGTCCCCCTGAAAAATGCCACCCTGGGCAAATGCCTTGTTTGCCCTATGGTAAATACACCCCTGTCTAGGGGTAGTACAACTGGAGCTGTTGGCTAGCACTCCAACAAAGACTGTATCAGAGGAAAGAAGCTGTGCATAGTCCAGGAAGTTGTCCTCATATTTCAGTACCCTTGGGCATCCTATACGCCTCTTTACCCTATCAAAGTTCTAATCCCCTCAATAAAATAATAAAACAAATGCTGAAGGCCTGATTTCTGGCTGTGAAAGTGTGGAAAATACTAACCAACTGGCTGTTCAAGACTATAGGAGCCAAATTCATCAACAGTCCATAAGGGGTGTAACAGGGTTCACTTGGCAGCAGGTGTGTGTGACCCCCTGGATGGGTGCACAACACAAAAACACAGGCACAGCACAACAGTGGAAGTGAAAAAACAAAAAGGTGCAGTTTATTTACAATATTTCCAGGAAACCGTCAAACCAAAAAGATACATCAAATCAAACCCTGGCCAACTGGGCTACTTACTGTACAATTACCTTCCCCAGCTATCCACCAGGTACAGCCTGATACTATACCTAGTCCCTGTTGGAGGCTTAGCCAGACAGGCTTTTGTCTCACTGCACACAGATAGCATGTTGCTCCCCAGCCAGTTCAGGCATAGATCTGGTTCCAGGTTGGAATCACTCCCTAAGCACGCTGTGAAGTTTTATAACGGCCTTAATGAGCCCACTACCTTCAGCTGGGCTCATTACCTCAGTGCTGAAGGACTCAGCACTTCCCCCTAGTGGAACAAATCCCCATAGAGTCTAAACCTTAGACAAATGTATCGTCCATCCAGGACACAACCAGGTGATTTCACCTGCCTACTGTTACAGGGGGATCTTGTTAAATCTTTCCACCAGACCATCAGTTTAGGGGTGGAAGACAGAGATGTGAGATTTTAAACAGTTTGCAGAGTTCTTTAGTCACTCTACACATGATTCCTTTGATATGCTATATGTATTTTTCAAATGTTATGCAATTAAACCCGTTTTAATGCAAATTGTTAGTGAAATTTTTTTTTTTTTTTTTGCTGGCTAGGTGGTAAGTGTGCTGGGAAATACTTTGTTTACTCTTTGCAAAACCCTTCCACGTGCACCTTGCTCTAAAGGTTAGTTATAAATGTTGGTAGTTGTCATTTTGTTTAGCTTCAGAGGGAGCATTATAATCCTCATATCTTTTCCTACATGTTCCAAAAATGCGTATAATCTCTTGACACAATAGCTTCAATGTGGGGGCCAGACCCATTGACTGTGTTGCAGAGACCAAGAGGATACTAATTTTAATCCGTTCCCGCTGCCACCTCTTGGGCCTTTTATGTGGATAGAATTGCTGGGAGGTGGAGGCGGGGATTCCGAGCATGTGACTGCTGTGATTGGCTGTCACAGTGGACTCATGATCGGAAAGCTCCTTATCGCAAGTATGCATCGGGGGCTTTCCATTACGTGCTAGTTGCTGTGCTGAGAGTGCACAGTGGGCGTGCTCTCAGCACAGTAAATTGTTTACAAATAAACGCATATATGTGGTCACTCTGTGTTAAAGCCCACCCGCCGAGATATGCGACAGGTCGGCAGGAAGAGGGCAACCACAGCAGTTTGGTAGTACTGAGCAGGGGCGGACTGACAACTCAAGGGGCCCCCGGGCAATAGGGGATCATGGAGCCCCTGTGTCCTTGCACACCCAAAAAGGCCTATAAAAAGGTACCGGGGCATTTCATGGGGCCCCCTACTAACCCCGGGCCCTCGGGCAGTGCCCAAGTTCCCCATTGGTCAGTCCGCCCCTGGTACTGAGTATCACCTTGTATGCAAATAACCCCATAGCTGCTCATAGCTGGATTGAAATTCAACTGGTTTAGCAGGGACCAGCTTCATTTAAATCCTTGTATGGGCAATGTGGTTGTACAGAAGTCAATCTACCGGTCAGCTTCTGTACAACTGCTGTCGTAAAATGTCTGCTCGATCGGTGCTGCAGGCTATAGCCTGCTGAGCTGATTTGGGTACTTTGACAGCAGAGGAAATTCTACACTGTCAGAATACAGCTGGAGGATTCCACCATCCACCTCAAATGTTTGGTTGGGGGAATTCGGTCAGTGTTTTAGTTGAACTCGCCCCCCCCCTGTACCTGTTCTAAACCCCTCACTGTATTTGCCCCCGGTTTTTTTTTTGTTTTTGTTTTTTTTTGGGGGGGGGGGATTTTTTTTGGCTGGAAAAAAATCCCAGAACTAGTGGGTTTCTAGAGGAGTTTTTAGCTGTAAAAATGCTGAAAAAAGCAGTAAAATGCATCGAACCTGCGTTTTTGAAGGTTTTTTTGAAAAAAAAATTTTGGTAAAAAAAACACTAAAAACCGCAAATGCTGAAAAACACAAGAAAACGCCGCTAAACGCAGCAAAATACTAATGCAAAGACACTAAAAAAGCTGAAAAACTCACGTGACTTTACACAGCTAACGTTACTGGCGTTATCAAAACGTTCAGTGTGCATGAAGCCTTAGGAGCAGCACTGTATATGAGGCCTTAGCCTAATGCCTCTTATACACGATAAGAAAATCATATGAAAAATTTTGCGGAACCACTGATCGAACAATTTTCTTTTCGTTGATGAGCAGGACGTTTTAACCGATAACGATATTGTGAATGAAAATATTTGGTATAACAACAGTGAAAAATGTTGTCATTTTGCATAAGAACAACCGATTTTCTATACGGTGGTATGATGGTCGTACGAAAAAAATCTATCAAGCGCTATCTCGCATGAGCGGACACAGAAGATGACTCGGATGTTTATGTCCAAGGAATCTTCGTAAACACGAATGAAAAATGCAAATGTTAAAAGTAGACAGGCTTACTGAGATAATGAAACCAGAATTCTGCAGATTATATTTTATGTATCACTATTTATGTATATAGATATTGTAATAAACTATATTAGACTCATTGCTGTTAATTGTTGTGTATATCGCTTGTTCTGGCCAGAAGGGCGTGGCTACAAGGACACACGCACACTGCATCACTTCCACTTGTACGGAAGACATCAACACTACGTATTTCCCAACGAACGATTTTTTTAGATTGGTTAATGTGGGCCACGATTTCGACCAACGAATGAATACCTCTCAGTTACCAGATGACCGATCAGTTGATTTTCTAATCGTGTATTCCCACCTTTACTTTCACTGCTGTTTAGGGGTTTCATTTTAAATACAGCTGTTTATAGATATCCTAATTTACATATTTGTTCAGGGTGTTGTAGCAATCGTGCACACAAATATGGACGCGGATGTCCATGTTGCTAAAGATCCTCCATCTTGTCATTCTCACTCCAAAATCAGCCCCCCTCCCTTTCTGTTGAGTGACATGTGGTCTGTGGGTGTGCTGAGTTCAGGAGTGCACAGGGCACGGCTGGATACCCTTGATGGTTGTAAACCCAATTAGCTGATGCCAGGGTGTCTGTCCCACTCTTGCTCTGAAGCTGATCGTAAAACTATAAATCCATCAGTCACTGGACTTCAAAAGCGTTCCGGGATAGCAGTAAAACATATATCCCATGTGAAAACACTTTTTCATACAATTTCGTAATTTCTCGTAGGTAATACATTTCAATGAAACAAGGCATATATTCAGAGAGGTAATTTTAATACAAGTCACCTGATACCTTACACCCCTAGATTACGTCTACCCGAGAGCAGAAAGTGATATCTCCTTAACCGTCACAGCAGATATGTCATATGTGATGTCTGGATGTTCAGAATATCGTTCTGCATATTATCCTGCCAGTGGATAGGATGCTACATGTACCTAGGGAAGGTTATTGACCATGATATAAACTGTGAGGGATTTGGTCATAGCCTAAGTTCCTGTCAGGGCAGGAGCTGTGGAACGGACAGGCAGGCCTAATGGCAGGGTCACGCACCGACTGACGACAACCACCACCCACAGACCGGAGTTCCTCAGGGCACGGAGTCTAAGCCCCAGGCTGCCCTTCACCAGGGCCCCTGATGGTGGGGATGGACTTGATGCAGCCAGGGACCAGGTCGCGGCCCCCGAGTTACCCCAGCTATGATAATGGCCGCCGCCAATGGCGTATAGCTGGTAGGAACCAGATAAGACAATAGCGTAGTCAGGCAGGCCGGGTCGATAACAGCGGGACAGACAGTACAGAATGGTAGACAAGAATATACAGGTCACAAGCCGGGTTCAGCAACAGGAGGTCAGATAAAGGGATAACGCTGAGAATAGTCTAGTCAAAGCCGAGTCAGTTTCCAGGAGAGCCACGAGAGTAGAAACAGAGCTTTCTGCAACACGAACATACAAGACACGAATGCAAAGAGCAAGTGCAGACAACAGGCTTAAATGTGATCAACCACACCCCTCTGGGGGATGGACCGCAGAGGCCTGAAAACATAAAAGGCTCCCACCATGCTCTGCAGAAACCCAAGATGGATGCCAGCACATGGAGCAGCATAACCTCTGGGAAAAGGTGGGACCTTGACAGTTCCCCGCCGAAAACACCCCTCCCCAAATGAGGCGATTGGTTCTGTCAGGGCTCCCAGGTATGACCAGAGGTGTGTGACTGAAGCAGGGAAACGCAGACCTCAGATATGTTATAAACAATATAATTTATTAACACTAACAGTACAAACATAAACGCAGTGCAATACTAAACATAATACGGTGCAAACAAACCAAACCAAACCACCCACAGATAACAGTATATACAAGCAAGCGTCGTCAGGCAGGCCGGGTCTATATCAATTGGGCAGGTAGGTACAGGGGGAGCAAGCGGAGAATGGTCGGGGTCACAGGCCAGGTTCAGCAGGTAGCAAGCAGCATAGTACAGAGGGTCAGGCAGAGGGATGGTCCGGGTCACAAGCCAGGGATCAGAACAGGTAGCAAGCAGCGTAGTACAGAGGGTCAGACAGAGGGATGGTCAGGGTCACAAGCCAGGATCAGAGCAGGAGAAGTCAGCAAAGGAACAGAAACAGGATGCAGGACAGATACAGGGCCCAGGACAAACACAACACCAAGGCAGAGTCTGCAAGTCTGGCCATCCCTTAAATACACCAGTATCATCAGTTCCAGGTGTTAGCTGGCTGAAAGGTTGAGTCTCTGATTGCTGGGAGCACCCGCTGGCCAGCCCTGGTACTGCAGATCAAAAGGCAGGTGAGTCCCACCATTGCTGGCCAGTCCATTCCTAACAGGTTCTCTGCTTTAAGGAGACACCCTGCTGGGTTCCTAGAAAAAGACTGTTATACTTGGAGAAGGAAGTTGAAGAATTCTCCCTTTTTAACATCAGGAACCAACTTGGGAGAACGGTACCCTTTTGTTCAGGACCTTGATCTGCTTAAACCAAGGCTAACGGCAAGTACTCTACCTCTCTAAACTTCTTTCTGTTATTTCTCTGTTGTGGTATTGCTCTCTGTATTTATATTTATATATTGGCTGCATCTTTTTCCGTAAATATTGTTATTGCACCATTTTTGACCTTTTTAGTAATAAATCCTATTTTCTGAAAAGTGTTGAACTGTTTCTAAAGCTCTTTAATTCAAACTAAGAATCCCTGTCTCTGAAGAGCGCTACTGTGTGTTTTAAAACTTATGTATACATCTGCCTGCGGTTACAGTGTGTATACAGATGCTTATTCAAACATCATAGTGTTATTGCTAATATTGGTGAGTTTCCTCTTACTCTGTACAAAAAGGAGGTGGTGGCAGTGTGAAGGGTTAATTGCGTAATTAACCTATCCCAGTGACAATCGCTCTCAGGCTGCTGGCACATAGATTGTGGTCCATTAGCTGGAAAATCTTTGTGCAGGGTGAAGCTGCGCGTGGCATTGTTAGGCACGTGACAGTGCGGTCTTAGATTGGCTAGTCCTTTGGTCACAAGTTGGTGAGAAGGGCTGGGGGTCTGACGCCACGACCGTCACAGGTGTATCTGTAGTGTGGAGTGGCTCTGGCTCACCTACATTTTCTAGCTAAACCAGAGATGATATGGCGATGCCAATCTGTGAGGATGAATTCCTGATAGAAATTAATACCATGTGAACAGGAAAAGCCCCTGGAATATATGACATCACCCTGCTCTACTACCAGGCATTCCACCGTATACTGCTGCCTGAGTTTACTAAAACGTACAATGCCATATTTGCTGACCATGCAGTTCCCAGACACCCTCCCTGCCCATATTTTAGGTATTCAAAAAAAAGATGCTTCCCAATGCACAAGCTACAAACCAATATCCCTTCTAAATTTAGACTTGAACATTTTCACAAAAATGCTACCTAATCACCTAAAACCCAGCCTAGCCATGATTATTCATTAAGACCAACTTGGCATTATACTAAACATGTGTAGGGTACTAAGCCTCATACACTGGGTTAGATCAAAGGTCATTCCTATGCTCCTACTTCCTGCAGACTTGGAAACAACTGTCAATTTGTAACTAACAGTCAAACACATACACTAGGTGACAACAAGCTTAGCTGGATATAGGCAATTTATTTTAACTACTTGACCTCTGGAAGGTTTTATCCCTTTCATGACCAGAGCATTTTTTTGCTATTCAGCAGTGCGCTACTTTAACTGGCAATTGCTCGATCATGCAACACTGTACATAAATGAAATTCCTATACTTTTTTTTCCACACACACTGTGCTTTCTTTTAGGGGTATTTGATCACCTCTGGGTTTTTAAATTTTTTATTATATAAACAAAAAAAGACCAAAAAAAATATTTTCTACTTTCTGTTATAAAACAAGACCAATAAAAACTAGTAGTGCACTGAAATGAAAATTCTGGTACCAAAAACGAAAATTCAAAATGCACATGGCTGAAAACCGAAATGTGCAATCTTTAAAAATCAATATATATTTTTTGGAAAAAAATACACTGATTACAAAAAAAACAATATATACCCCATTTTTTTTGTAAAATATGAAAGAGGATGTTACATCAAATAAATATATACCCAACATGTCATGCTTTAAAATTGTGCACGCTCGTGGAATGGCATGAAACTGCGATACTTAATCTCCATGGGTGATGTTTTAAATAACTCTACAGGTTAGCAGTGTAATGTTAGAGGAGGTCTAGTGCTAGAATTATTGCTCTTGCTCTGACGTTCATGGTGACACCTCATGTGTGTGGTTTGAAAACCGTTTACATATGTGGGCATGGCCTACATATGCATTCACCACTACATGCGAGCACGTGGGGACGGTGGCACTTTTAAACTTTTTTTTTTTTTTTTTTGGGGGGGATTTTTTTGCACTGTCCCTTTAAAAAAATTTTAATCACTTTTATTCTCATCACAAGAAATGTATGCATCCCTTGTGATAGAAATAATTAGTGACAGGTCCTCTTTATGGAGAGATATGTGGTCAATAAGACCCCACATCTCTCTTCTACAATGTAAAGCAGTGGATCAAAAAAAAGCATTGATTTAAAAAAAAAAAATGGCCGGTACGGGAAGTGACATCGCTCTGGTTCTCCAAGGGCATAGAAATGAGTGGCGGACATCTTTCCTTCACTCATCTCTATGCTCAGCGCCGGGATCAATGGTTTCTCAGGTATGGCTGAGAACTACTGAGCGGCAGCCGGTGGTAGCAGCAGTGGGCGGGCGGGATTTTTTTCGGCACCTGTATCGGTTCTTTTTTCCATTTCGGCCAACGGCTGAAGGGGTGTTTTCGGCCGAAATGTTTGAGCCACCAAAATTTCGATGCATCCCTAATTAAAACAATAATTAAAAAAAAAAATCTCTTCATAAATTTAGACCAAAATGCATTCTGCTATATCTTTGGTAAAAAAAAAAAATCCCAATAAGTGTATATTGGTTTGTGCAAAGGTTATAGAGCAGGGGTATAGGCAACCTTTAAGAGGTGGAGATCTACCTAAACAACATGAAAGATCAAAGATCACCAGGATTCAGCACCATTTTAAAAAAAAAAGCTTGCAAGGCCTAACTAAATAGCAAGGGAAATGTAGAAAAAAATAATAAAACAAATGTCACTGTAAAAAAATAAACTTGGGCTACCTTAAAAATAGACAGTGTCAGTCAGCAGGGCGGTGGACGGTGACAGTAAGGCAGAGATTGGTGTCAGTCAGTAGAGCAGTGGACGGTGTTAGTAGAGAAGTGGACAGCATCAGTATGGCAGATGTTGGTGTCAGTAGGATAGTGGGTGGTGTCAATAGTTTTTATTTTTACATTTTTATTTTTTAATATTTTTCACAATTTTTTTTAGGAGGGGAGCAATTGGAGGGGCCAGGCAGCAGAAAAAATGAGGAACAAGGATGGGAGGGGCAGTGGGGGGAGGCGTTTACTAGAACCGATCCCATGGATTTTTCTCCTGCAGCAGCTGTGTGCTGGTGGGAGGGTGAGGAGGAAATGCTAACTTTCAGCTGCACCAGGAGGACAATAAAGGGGATCGTCCGAAGGCAGGTATTTTAAAAATCTGAATTCCCAGCAAGTGGCTGGGCATTGAGATTTTCTGCCTCCCAGCTATCCTGGTGCACTAAGGTGGCTGCCTAAGCAGCCGTATGCTGCTTATCACCCCCCCCCCCCTCCAGTAGTGTCCTCTGCCCCCCCTTTCCCCCATAGCAGTGACCTCTGGCTGATATTGTTCTATGTACAATCCTTGTTTTATTGATTGCATGCAGTATTCTAATTTTCTGAGATTGTGGATTTGGGGTTTTCATGAGCTGTAAGCCATAATCATCACAATTATGACAAATCACGGCTTGAACTATCTTGCTTTGCATGTAATGAGTCTATCTCATATATTAGTTTCACCTTTTAAGTTGCTGAAATAAATGAACTTTTTCACGATATTCTAATTTTTCGAGTTTCACCTGTATATGGAGATAGAGCATTAGCTTCTCACCTCTGTGACAAGCTTAGCAATTTGCCATGGCTCCGCTGGCACAGACACACATATATATATATATATATATATATATACGTGACTGCCTGTTTCCGGGTCTGTGAGTGCACACCCCGTCGACCTGTGCTGTGATTGGACACAACATGAGTTTGCCAGCTAATTTAAGCCAATAATTTTGGCCGAAGTCAGTTGATCGGCTGTGTCCAATCACAATCTGTGTACAGGAAATGGCGATCTGGCAGTTTCTTCTTCCTGGAGGAAAAACAGCCACATAGTAAAGTAAAAGCAGCACATATTATGCACATTACACATTGTTAGGCACACAATTACCCCTTGATTGCCCCTAAATGTTAACTCCTTCCCAGCCAATGTCATTAGTACAGTGACAGTGTACAGTATTAGCAATGATCACTGTATTAGTGTCACCATTGATGTCAGTAAGTTAGTGTATCTCCCAGCCAGTGTCAGCTAGCACCAGATTGTCCACCACGCTATCACAGTCCTTCCATAAGTTACTCGTCACTGCTATTGCCAGTATAGCATTATAGCTTCGTAAATTCCAGTACATATACCATAGTTTGCAGACTCTATAACGGGGATCGGCAAACCCATCGATCGCAATCTACCTGTCTACCGCGGGCAGGTGACAGGTAGACTGTGAACAGGTACCAGCGCTTCCAACCCCTGACTTTTAGTTGCTGGACCAACCTAGCAACCAATCACCTGCTTGTTACAATTAAAAGTTAATTTGGCCAGCTCCTCCTCCCGCCCTCCGTCCTGAAAATATCAGCAATATAATTTTTTGAGTTTCACCTGTATACTTCTCAGTACTCCAGCCCCAGGCCGCAATAATCTCCTAGGCAAAAAAAGCTCACACCACAGAGCCCAGAGATGAAGTATATTGTGCAGTATTTTATTAACCACTTGCTTACTGGGCACTTATACCCCCTTCCTTACCAGGCCAATTTTCAGCTTTCAGCACTGTCGCGCTTTGAATGACAATTGCGCAGCTATGCAACTCTGTACCCATATGAAATTTGTATTATTTTTTCTCACAAATAGAGCTTTCTTTTGGTGGTATTTAATCCCTGCTGGGTGTTTTACTTTTTGCGCTATAAACAAAAAAAGAGCAAAAAATTAGAAAAAAATTTTCTATGTTTTTATTATAAAATTTTGCAAACAGGTGCTTTTTCTCCTTCACTGATGTGCGTTGATGAGGCTGCACTGATAGGCAGCACTAATAGGCAGCACTGATGGGCACTGATAAGCAGCACTGATAGGCAGCACTGATAGGCAGTACTGATGGGCACTGATAGGCAGCAATGATAGGCAGCACTGCTGGGCACTGACTGGTGGCACTGCTGGGCACTGATTGGCGCAACTGCTGGGCACTGACTGGCAGCACTGACGGGCACTGGTGGGTGGCACAGGTGGGTGGCACTGCTGGGCACAGGTGGATGAAACTGATGGGTGGCACTGCTGGGCACTGATAATCAGGGCACTGATCATCAGGGCCTTGATGAACGGTGACGATCTCTGCTCTGGCAACTGCCGGTTCTTGGCAGTACTTTGCTCACGCTCTGGCAGCGTGAGGAAAGTGCAGCCAAGAACCAGCAATTGCATTTCCCAATGATCAGCGTGTCATTGGACACAGCTGATCACATGGTAAAAGGCCGCTGTGATTGCCCTTTTACCACATCAAGTGATCAGCCGTGTCTGTAGGACACAGCGACCACAGGAGATTGTCGGGTGCACCCCCCAGGGGCGTGCAGGAGAGAGCGTTCTGGAAGGATGTCATATGACGCCTCCAAGAACTGGCCGGCCACAGTGCAGCCGTCATTCGGCTATCTGCGGTTGGCAACTAGTTAATAAAACTGCTAGGACATAAAATGTATCTACATAGTAAAACGAAACAAACCAACAGTCCGGACTTACTAAGATGGCAGCTGATCTGATTCCTGAAAATAGCAGCATGACGTTATCACGTTAGCCCCTTCCCAACGTGTTTCGTGCACATGCACATCCTCAGGGGATTTGGGCATCCATCAGTCAACAGCTGGACAAATTGTCTGTAAATGGAGACAGTTTAGTACTGTAGCTACTCTTCCTAGGAGTGGGCACCCAGCCCAACAATGAAGTATGGGGGAGGGAACACCATGATTTGGGCTTGGTGCACTGTCTCAGAGCCCGGACCTCTAACCATCATGGAGGGGAAAATGAATTACCAAGTTTATCAAAATCTCCTGCAGGACAATGTCAGGGCAGCTGTCTGTCAGCTGAAGCTTAGCAGAAGTAGACAGCCACTGGCTGGCTTTAGAAAAAGAAAATGCGCCTTTTGAAAAGTCCAGACCATAACCCTATAGAGATGCTGTGGAATGAGCCATTCACACCAGACATCCTGCAGCTGTGTCTGAGCTGAAGCAGTTTTGTAAAGAGGCAAAGTCAAAAATTCTTAGTGAACGTTGTACAGGTCTAGTCCAGAGCTACCAAAAGCGCTTGCTTGAAGTCATTACTGCCAATGGAGGTTCGACTAGCTATGAACTCCAAAGGTTCACTTACTTTTTCTCCAGCACTGTGAATGTTTAATGGGTGTGTTCAGTAAACACAGGAGAATTTTGAATTGTTTGTGTGTTATCAGTTTAAGCACACAGTGTTTGTCTATTGTTGTGACTTAGATTAGGATCAGATCAGATCACCCCATGGAAATTACTGCAGAAAATTTAGATAATGCCATGGGGTTCACATACATTTTCTTGCCACTGTGTAATGAAAGCAGAAAGGTTTTATTTAAAAATATCATTAGCATGTTGATTGGGGGTGGAGGGATTTGGGAAAATAAGCAAATTGAATTTTAGCTTTAAGAAGCAGCCATTCCCTAGAACCAGGGGCGGACTGATCATTTGGAAACTCGGGCACTGCCTGAGGGCTCGGGGTCAGTAGGGGGCCCCATGAGATGCCCCTGGTACCTTTTTTTTCATAGGTTTTTTTTTGAGTTTGGGCAAGGACACAGGGGCCCCATGATCCCCTATTGCCGGGGGGCCCCATGAGTTGTCAGTCCGCCCCTGCATAGAACCAATAGCAAACTGAAAGGTCAGCATAAACCCTTTCTTCTTGCACCAACTTGGGGCGCATTCACATCTGAAACTGCACATAACTGCGTGTTCTTTCCTTGTACCTATGCATGCATTTGATGTGTGTTTTTCATGCAGATGACACACACTTTTCTGTCTGCATTTTATCTGTGAGGTCACTTCCTTCTTCCTTCTGTGAGCACTTTGATGCATTGCAGTTATGTTTGCATGCATTTTTGCGCATTTGCGGTGTGGAAAAATGCAGCATGCTGTACTTTTCTGCACTGCACTGCAATGGTGTGAACTATGCCCATAGGATAGTCTGGATTTTGGACTGTCTATGCAGTTGGAGTGCAGTCCAAAATGCAGCCAACTGCATCCTACTGCGTTAGGTGTGAAAGGGCCTTTATAGCCACTATACTCCATTCCTCTTCCCTTATATTTATGATCTCTGCCAAATGTGCTCTGTGATTGTTGAGTGCTCTCACCCAGCAATCTATTCATCTGATTTGCGTTCTGTAGAAACTAACCACAGTGTTTGATATTCCCAGTCTTGGCAACAGATTATGTTTTCTGTATAATAAGAGAGTTCATTATCAGCATTTTCATGCTTTTACACTTCTATTCACACTGCAGTACCAATTTTCCTAGCCTCCCTTCCCCATCACATCTTCTTAATCAGGGGCCTCCAGACTTTCTAAATAAAGGGCCAGTTTCTGTCTTTCAGACTTTAGGGGGCCGGACTGTGGCCTTTGAGAGTAGAAAATGCCCTCCTGTCAGTGGGAGTAAAAGATTTCATATTTGATATTAAGGGGAGGAATAATACCCCATCCTTGGTGTCAGTAGAAGAAATAGTGCCCCATTGTTGGTGTCAGTGAGAGGAATAATGCCCCATAATTGGTGTCAGTTGGAAAAATAGTATCCCATTGTTATCAGTGGGAGGAATAGTGCTCCTTTTTTGGTATCAGTGAGAGGAATAGTATCCCATTGTTTTAATTCAGAGGAATAAGGTGGCATCATTGGTGTTGGTGAGAGGAAAGGACTGGTGCCCCATTATTGATGCCAGTGGAAGGAATAGTGCCCCATCATTAGTGTCAGGAATAGTGGCCCAATGTTGGTGTCAGTAAGAGGAGTAGTGCCCCAAGGGCTGGATAAAGGCAAGCAAAGGGCCACATCCGGCCCCCCGGGCTACAGTTTGGAGACCACTGTTCTAACTGTAACCCAGATACCTACCTCTGGGTCCTGCACTTACCTCCACCCCACTGTAGCTGACCCCATCCAGTACATACTCAATGAGCATCAAGCTTTCCTCCAACTGGTAAAGGCTATTTAGAGTTGCAATTTTCTGATTCAGAACATGTGCTTCCAGATGAGGAACAGCAGTATTCACCCTTGAACTATTACTTCAGGACCATATACACTGCACAAAATCTACAAAGGGGCCACAATCAAACATGGAGCACATAATAAATGCCGTTCAGAGGATGCTTTCACTAAAGCAATTAAGAACATCCAATTAAAAAAAATGTTCTAAAATGAAAGCCCAATTCCAGGATATTAGCACCCCACCCTTTACAGAGCTAACCACTGGTAAAAAAAACAAAACCCACAACCAATCCAAATACCCATTTTATTTAAAGTGGCTCTAAAGGCGGGGTTTTTTACCTTCATGCATTCTATGCATGAAGTTAAAAACCTTCTGTGTACAACATCCCCTCCAGCCCCCTCATATACTTTACTGAGGCCCATCGCGATCCAGTGATGTGCACAAGAGCCTGAGCTCTCTGGAGACTCTCCCTCCTCATTGGCTGAGACAGAAGTGAGAGCAGGCACTGCTGTCAATCACAGCCTGTGAGCCAATGAGGCAAGAGAGAGGGCGGGGCTGAGCCACGACTCTGTGTATGAATGGACATGCAGAGCAGTAGCTCGAGAGCAAACCTTCTCGGGTGCCACCATAGCAAGCTACTTGCTGTTCGGGTGCATGGCAGGAGGGAGCAGCCAGGTGCACCAGTGGGGGACCCAAGAAGAAGGTCAGGGTTCCTTTGTACAAAACCATTGCACAGAGCAGGTAAGTATACATTTTATTTTTTTTTAATTGTCTTTAATATCATTTTAAGTGCCTGATTAATCGAAGTAGAAGTTCTTCCCCCCCATCCGCACGCTTATGGGACATGTCACTGGTCCCTGGAGGCTGTGGGACCATTCACACAAGGTATCACGGCTTACTTCCCTTAGTAAACATGCCAGTGCTGGGGACCTGAAGACCGGTGAAGAACCAGACCGGGTGAAGAGAGAGCTGGATCCCTGGACAGGTAAGTGTCCTTTTTTTTTTATATTAAGTTAGCAGCTACAGTATTTGCAGCTGCTGACTTTAACATTTTTTTTAAGACAGATCTTCCTTAACAATATCCATTCCTTGTTTCAAGCTGTGCATTTATCAGTTAAATCACAGTTTAGCTGCATTGCAAACCCTGTATCAAAGTAATTAAGCAAACGTTTACTGTATCTGGGATCGAACAGAATTTGTTGCTGCTACAACCTTTCCTACTAAGAGAGTGTTGCATATCTTCTAGTCATTGCTTATCTTCCAACAGACATGTAAAACATGTAGCTTACTACACATTGCTCTACAATGTGAAAAACACTGACGTAACATGTTTTTTTTTTTTTTTTATTAACTCAGGTTTAAAAAAAAACTAAGAGAGGGAGGTTGGCAAATATTATATATTTACTTAGTTGGAAAGGATGTGTGTGGTTTGTGTAGCTTTTAATGCTGTCGCTAGTAAGGATTTGCCTTTGCCTTGTTGGCATTGTGTCATATGACACGTTGAAGAGCTCCTACATTTTGCATGAGATGTACTTATTTATACAGGTAAGACATAATACTATATTTTTATCTTTAAACGCTTATCGTTATATATGTCATTGTACTGTATAAGGATGTTAATGTATTTATTACCAAATCAACAATCAGGATCATTACATGCAATTGTGACATACTTCTAAATATAAATATATAATGGTTACAGATGGGCTGGTTATTTGGCCCGTCCAACAAATATCTATTGAGAACTAGCCACAGATTAGTACTTGTAATAATCTGAATCTCCACCTCATCTTAAAAAATTATAAAAACACAGTTTAATAAACAGGGATTGATCAGAGACTGACAATTAATGCTTTAAAACGTGACTAAAAGATATTTACAGATATTAGAGGTTGGATATCCAGATGCAATCTGACCACTCCGAGATCTTTTATACAAATGATCATTCTAAAAAATGCACGCATGGATCCTCTAAATGTTTATTTAGAGTTATAGAAGAGGCAGGGGAATGCATTTTCAGACACTCCGACCCTTCTTTGCAAAAAGGTCAATTGGAGGATGCGTTGACATTTCAAGGAGTGCTTAAAAAAACATGAATGGACTAAGGGAAGTTTACGGGTTTATATTTTACCAAAAATGGCAGCTGAGGATTCCTCTGTTGACCATTGCTCATGTTGTTTATTGCTACACTCCCTTAAGGCTGGTTCACCGTGCAATGGTGTGCAGTACGATGCGCCTGAGTTCAGCAGTGATGATGCGCTGAGCTTGGCCGATCACACTGTCTCTCTCTTTTTTTGAATGAACTTTATTGAGATGTCACAAAGACATCTCATGAAGTTCAATTGCCAGCTGCACAGTGTGAGGCAGTGGTTGCCTCTCACCACATTGCTATTATAAAAAGTACTTTTTCTCCGTGCACTGTTCCCGCACACCAAAAGCACAGCAGTGTGAACACACAGGAGCACATAGAAGACAAAGCATTTTGCCTTGTCCATGCGATGGGACTGTACCGGATTAGCACCCCAATGCAGTCCCACCCATCTTGTGTGAACCAGCCCACAAGGTAGCATTACATGTCAAGCATTGTTTTTGTGTGACTGCTCATTGATTTGCATGGGCCATTAATGGCCACCATACAGCATCATATGGCTAACCTCACTGCTAAGGATGAGCTTGGGTCAAGTATGAATTCAACATGAACCCCAGTCGTTTGCAGTTCCAGAAACTGGTAAACTACTGTGATTGTTTGCTGCCATTGTTAGCCAATTGCCAATCATGTATTTTTTGGTCTTTGAAATGTAATGAGGTGGCTTTGAAAGGGCCAGTTGTGGATGTTTCCTATGTGCCAGCCTCTCCTCTATAAAAGTCAGCTTTCCCTGCAGCCTTTGTTTAGTGTGCATTGGAGCAGAGCTGTAACTGACAGGGAGAGATCATAGATGGCAGGGAAAGTTAAGTGATAATGCTGGTTCTGATTGCCAAAATATTTCTTACATGCATTCAGAGAGTCTCTGTGGTCTAGCAGATTAGAAAAAGATTTGATAATGTTTACAGGGACAGGTAGATGTTGTTGGTAAAATATAGAGTGCAGCGCTAAATAAATAATCGTCAAACTTTGTCCAAAAGTTCATGCAATAAGTCAACTTATAAGTGGTGACAAATGAGCACTTCCACAGCTGTAGATATCTCATAAAGGCTTGTGATCAAGGAAATAACAGAAATGCGCACTCACCGACCACGCATAGGAAATGCGCGTGGTATACCAATCAACCAAGGTGTAACACGGTGGGTGCAGTTTCCCTGAAGGAAAAGGTTGTCATCAAGCAATAATCAGCTGGGCTCAGAGGACTTCTTTAAGATATTGTTGAACCGCCTGGATCAAGGGCTCCCTCCATTTGAAGGACGTGAGGTGATTGTGATTTCCTCCTGCACTTTAGCTGCTTACTATTCTATTCATTTATTTATTTGTATTTGAGGCGCGCTCACTTCATTCTTTTTTATCTTGTCTAGATGTTGGTCATTGGTGAAAACCAGTGGTGGGACGTAGGGGCCAACAAGGCCTTCTCTGCTGGCTTAAATATTGCCTAAACTATCAGAATCACTGATGTACATTTTAATATAATTTTCCATTACTCTGCTATTCCCAATATAGTCTATTCTCTTAATTTCATAGCTTTTCTATTGGTTTCGCTGCTTCCAGTAGTTTATGTTAGAGCTTTTATACAATCATATTTCAGCCTTGATAGCCGTCATGTGTTACCAGGGTCAAATGAATCTGCCTTGAGGCCTTCAGAATCAATAGTGTCAGGGCTCCCGGGTATGACCAGAGGTGTGTGACTGACGCAGGAAAACGCAGACTTCAGATATGTTATAAACAATATAATTTATTGACACTAACAATACAAACATAAACGCAGTGCAATACTAAAACATAACACAGTACAAATGAACCAAACCAAACCACCCACAGATAACCGTACATACAATGCAAGCGTCGTCAGGCAGGCCGGGTCAATATCAATCGGGCAGGTAGGTACAGGGGGAGCAAGCGGAGAATGGTCGGGGTCACAAGCCAGGTTCAGCAGGTAGCGGGCAGCGTGGTACAGAGGGTCAGGCAGAGGGATGGTCAGGAACGAGCCGGGGTCAGAGCAGGAGAAGTCAGCAGAGGTCAGATCAGGCAGGGTCAGCAACAAGACAGGAACAGGAAGCAGGAACAGGATACAGGGCCCAGGAAAAACACACACCAAGGCAGAGTCTGCAGGTCTGGCCATCCCTTAAATACACCAGTATAAGCAGTTTCAGGTGTATAGCTGGCTGCAAGGTTGAGTCTCTGATTGCTGGGAGCACCCGCTGGCCAGCCCTGGTACTGCAGCCCATAAGGCAGGCGAGTCCCACCATTGCTGGCCAGTCCATTCCTGACAGTACCCCCCCCTCAAGGAGCGGCCTCAGGATGCTCCAAACAGTCCTAGCTGGGCAAAATGTTCCACCGCCCGGGTCTGGTAACTGGCGGGATATCAAAGACTGGCACACCGGGCAGGACTCCGGGCAGCGGCACACCGGGCAGGACTCCGGGCAGCGGCCCATCGGGCAGCGGCACACCGGGCAGCGGCACACCGGGCAGCGGCACATCGGGCTGGACTCCGGGCAGCGGCACATCGGGCAGGACTCCGGGCGGAGGCACATCGGGCTGGACTCCGGGCGGAGGCACATCGGGCTGGACTCCGGGCGGAGGCTCATCGGGCTGGACTCCGGGCGGAGGCTCATCGGGCTGGACTCCGGGCGGAGGCTCATCGGGCTGGACTCCGGGCGGAGGCTCATCGGGCTGGACTCCGGGCGGAGGCTCATCGGGCTGGACTCCGGGCGGAGGCTCATCGGGCTGGACTCCGGGCGGAGGCTCATCGGGCTGGACTCCGGGCGGAGGCACATCGGGCTGGACTCCGGGCGGAGGCACATCGGGCTGGACTCCGGGCGGAGGCACATCGGGCTGGACTCCGGGCGGAGGCACATCGGGCTGGACTCCGGGCGGAGGCACATCGGATCACCAGGCGGAGCAGCAGGCAGCGGGCCACCAGGCGGAGCAGCAGGCACCGGGCCCCCAGGCGGGGCGACAGGCATCGGGCCCCCAGACGGGGCGACGGGCATCGGGCCCCCAGACGGGGCGACGGGCATCGGGCCCCCAGACGGGGCGACGGGCATCGGGCCCCCAGGCGGAGCGGCGGGCCCCCAGGAGGGGCGACAGGCATCGGGCCCCCAGATGGAGCGGTGGGCCCCCAGGAGGGGCGACAGGCATCGGGCCCCCAGACGGAGCGGCGGGCGCCGGGCCCCCAGGAGGGGCGACAGGCATTGGGCCCCCAGACGGGGCGACGGGCATCGGGCCCCCAGACGGGGCGACGGGCATCGGGCCCCCAGACGGGGCGACAGGCATGGGGCCCCCAGGCAGAGCGGCGGGCGCCGGGCCCCCCGGAGGGGCGACAGGCATCGGGCCCCCAGGCGGGGCGACAGGCATCGGGCCCCCAGGCGGGGTGACAGGCATCGGGCCCCCAGGAGGAGCGGCGGGCGCCGGACCCCCAGGCGGAGAGACAGGTCTCGGGCCCCCAGGCGGAGCGGCGGGCGCCGGACCCCAAGGCGGAGCGACAGGTCTCGGGCCACCAGGCACGACAGTGGGCACCGAGTCAACTGGCATGACCGCTGGCACTGGGTCAGACAATGGATCATCTGGCTGGACAGCGGGCATCGGGTCACCAGGCATCAGGTCACTTGGCTCGACAGCGGGCACCGCGTCATCTGGCAAGGCAGTGGGCTCCGAGTCAACTGGCATGACCGCGGGCACTGGGTCAGATATTGGATCGTCTGGCTGGACAGCGGGCATCGGGTCACCGGGCATCAGGTCATTTGGCTCAACAGCGGGCACCGCGTCATCTGGCAAGACAGTGGGCACCAAGTCACCAGGCACGACAGTGGGCTCTGACTCAATTGGCACGACAGCGGGCACCGGGTCATCAGGTACCGGATTGTCTGGCTCGACAGCGGGCATCGGGTCACCAGGTATGACAGCGGGCACTGGGTCACCAGGCATCAGGTCATTTGGCTTGCCAGCGGGCACCGCGTCATCTGCCAAGGCAGTGGGCACCGGGTCACCAGGCATTGGATCGTCTGGCTCGACAGCGGGCATTGGGTCACCAGGTATGACAGCGGGCACTGGGTCACCAGGCATCAGGTCATTTGGCTCGCCAGCGGGCACCGCGTCATCTGGCAAGGCAGTGGGCACCGAGTCACCAGGTACGACAGCGGGCTCTGAGTCAATTGGCACGACAGCGGGCACCGGATCAGGTACCGGATCATCTGGATCAACAGCGGGCATCGAGTCAACTGGCCTAATAGGATCATCAGGCTGGATCAGTTCATCATGCTGGGTGGAGGCGTCAGGCTGAATGGAGGCGTCAGGCTGAGTGGAGGCATCAGGCTGAAGAGAGGCATCAGGCTGAAGAGAGGCATCAGGCTGAGTAGAGGCATCAGGCTGAGTAGAGGCATCAGGCTGAGTAGAGGCATCAGGCTGAGTAGAGGCATCAGGCTGGGTACAGGCATCAGGCTGGGTACAGGCATCAGGCTGGGTACAGACCTCAGGCTGAAGTGCGGGTGCCGAGGCACCAGGCTGAACCACGGAAGGCAGGTTCTCAGACGGCAGGCTCACCGGTTTGGATACTGGCAGGATGGTATTGGTTGGAAAGAATTTTCGCTTTTTTCTGGTTTTAACTACTGGAGCACTGCAAGTAAACGCAGGTCTGCAAACAAATGGAGCAGCTGGAGACAGAGAAGAGCTGGAGGATGGAACAGGAGAGGGAGCAGTTGCTACAGAGGACTTCTTTACAGGGTTAAAGGCAGGATAGGTGCAGCAAGTGGGAACAGGGTACTGACATGCGGTAGATAGCAGGGCCGGAGGAGCTGTTGGGAATGCAGGAATAGAGCTTTGAGGAAATAGATTAGAAGCAGGACTGGGTTTTTGTAGGCTGACTGAGGCTGGGTGCAACAAATCTGTCCATGTCTGCAGTATGGGTTGAACAAAGCTGAGCTTACACAAAGCCTGTCTGACCAAAGACTGCACTGCGTTTATACAATCTCTTAGTATCTGTGGTGAACATGCAGAATAACGCTCCAAGAAGCAATCCACATCATCCTCTAATAACCATACCAGGGACTCTACCTGGTCAGCACTAAATGGCGGCAAAAATTCATCCCTGCATTCGGGGGTACCAGATGAAACCAGCTCCGCACAAATCTGAATCAATGGCTGCACCTCAGAGAATTCTGTGCTCTGATCTACTAGAACATGAGCGAGCCGTATACATTCTAGCAGTTCATCCCGGGGATACTCCTTCAGAGTTTGATAAGCATATTCTCTGTCATCAAACACTAGCAGATATAAATACACAACCTCATCAAGATCCATCCTTCCCATCAACAAACCAAGATGGCTTCCCTGTGCAGCCACTTCTGGTCAGGATTGGCCTTGGTGTATTGTCAGGGCTCCCGGGTATGACCAGAGGTGTGTGACTGACGCAGGGAAACGCAGACTTCAGATATGTTATAAACAATATAATTTATTGACATTAACAATACAAACATAAACGCAGTGCAATACTAAAACATACACAGTGCAAACAAACCAAACCAACCACCCACAGATAACAGTACATACAATGCAAGCTACGTCAGGCAGGCCGGGTCAATATCAATCGGGCAGGTAGGTACAGGGGGAGCAAGCGGAGAATGGTCGGGGTCACAAGCCAGGTTCAGCAGGTAGCGGGCAGCGTGGTACAGAGGGTCAGGCAGAGGGATGGTCAGGAACGAGCCGGGGTCAGAGCAGGAGAAGTCAGCAGAGGTCAGATCAGGCAGGGTCAGCAACAAGACAGGAACAGGAAGCAGGAACAGGATACAGGGCCCAGGAAAAACACACACCAAGGCAGAGTCTGCAGGTCTGGCCATCCCTTAAATACACCAGTATAAGCAGTTTCAGGTGTTTAGCTGGCTGCAAGGTTGAGTCTCTGATTGCTGGGAGCACCCGCTGGCCAGCCCTGGTACTCCAGCCCATAAGGCAGGCGAGTCCCACCATTGCTGGCCAGTCCATTCCTGACAAATAGTGCAGGCACCTGTAGCTTATAGCAAATGGCAATGAAACAATAGCTTTAGCCAATCAGATTTTAAGTTGGCGACACTGGGGCCATCTAGCAGACATACAATCCCTGTGTCCACTGCTTCTTTCGAGCATACATTCTCAGCCTTAAAGCGAATTAAAACTTATGCCAGTAATACGACTGGATAGACTCGACTTTCAGCATTAACCTCATGACGACAGAAAAGAACTTATTATTGAAACTGAAATGCACAGATAACCTGTACAAGAGAGTAATTGATCTCTTCTTCAGGAAAGAAAGGAGGATTGATTTTGTGTATAAATAATCAGTAGTTTTGCTGAGTACAATGCATTATATCTACATTTTTTTATACAGCGAAATCTAGACTCCGCTTTTTTTGTGTTCCTGGTTTTTCCATGCTGAATTCTTGAGGTTACAGCCAAATATTGCTGGATTCATTCAGGTAGGGCATCATTGAATGCCTAGGTGTGAAATGTATGGCCCACCACAGGAGAAAACATCCATATTTACATTTGAGTCTCAGACACAATGGGGAGAATTCACAAAGTATGGCACTGTCATACATACCATGACACTCTTCTAAACTGAGAAAACAGAACAGATTCTACTCCTGTGTAAGAAAGAGGGAGAAATCTGCTTTGTTTTCTATGCTGTGTCTGTGTCAGGCACAGCATAGAGAATGGGAGAGCTGGAGCTTGTCATTCAGAAATGGATATGCTGCACACTGATGTCAGTGACATAAAATCAACTTTAATATAACAAGCAGAGGATTCACAACATACAGTCTCCACTATCTCCATGACTAGGCCCTTTGTGGGGTGAAATGCGTTGGAGTGGGAGGTGGACAGGTGAGACTATATATTGTAAATCCTCCACTTATTAAATTAAAGCTGGTTTCACAATGGTGATTACATCAGTGCGCTGCCCTTTCATTTGTATTTGACAAGCAGACAGCTAAGTGGGGATACGCTCCTGGGCGCGCACATCATGTGAGCTGAGTTTACAGGGAAAGAGGCAAGTTTGAAGTGGCATAGCTACCCACATGGAAGAAAAATATATTTTAAAAATATTCTTTCCAAATATATTGCCATATATTTGAAATGCTACAATTTTGGCCATATTCAATATATATCAAAATATATTTCAACAGTAAGTGTATGTGTGTGTATGTATGTGTATATATATATATATATATACTGCATGTTGAAATGTCTTTTTATTACAAAATATATTAAAAATATTTAAAAAAATACATTTCAAATATATTGTATGTCTTTTATAAATACAAATTTACATTTTTGGAATGCATTTACAAATATATGTAAAAATATGTTAAAATTACTTTTTTAGATGTTAAAAACAATCTGAAGAATATATTTTAAAACTATATATTTTTAAAAAATAAAAATTCTTCAGATTTTTTTTAACATATAAAAAAGTAATTATAACATATATTTGTAAATGCGTTCCAAAAATGTAGATTTGTATTTTTAAAGACATACAGTATATTTGAAATGTAATTTTAAATATATATTTCATATTTTGTAATAAAAACACATTTCAACAAGCAGTGTGTGTGTGTGTGTGTGTGTATGTATGTATGTGTATATATATATATATATTGAACTATATTGAATATGGCATTTCAAATATATGGCAATATATTTGGGAAAAATATATTTCAAATATATTTGTCTTCCATATGGGTACTATTGATTCCACAAACTGGAATAGCTAGAACTGCTTCCTTCTGCTCCCCTCTACACGCCGCTGCCCCTTCCTCAACTGCAAGCAAGAGGAAGGTGGAAAGCTTTCCCTTTGGCAAGCACCTGGTAGAGGCAGAGCTGAGGAGAGAGCTTCTCTTACACTAATACCCATTGTCTAATACCCACAGGAGTTAGTGATAGTGTATAGCAGGAGGAGGAGTGGCCTGCAGTCAGGAGCAGACCGACGACTCATGGGGCCCCCGGGCAATAGGGGATCATGGGGCCCCTGTGTCCTCGCCCACACTCAAACCACACCCAAAAAAGCCTATAAAAAGGTACCAGGGGCATCTCATGGGGCCCTCTACTGACCCCAGGCCCTTGGGCAGTGCCCAAATGGACAGTCCGCCCCTGCCTGCAGTAGGTCCTGGCACAGTGGGTGGTCAAACAACAGTCTGGGTACTGCAGATGCTCAGATTGGAGCATTGGCAAATTAGTGGAGAAGGTGAAGCACAGGATTTTGCAGATGCAGGAAGAAAAGCCATAGCCAAGACAAAACAGAGTAAGCAACAACCGCGAAGCAGATGTATCAAATAAGAAGACCGAAGCAGGGTTAGAAGCCTATAGGCCGAGGTCAACAACAGACGAGCAGCAAAAGTACAAAAACATCAGGCAGAAAACGAAATCAAGTCACAAGCCAAGGTCAGCAACAGGAGATCAGGATAAAGCAGAGTCAAGGAAAAAGCCAGGTCAAATACAAGATAGCAGGATGCAGGTCTAACCATGAGTCACAGGAGCTGAGGACCACTCAGTAGTTCTCTTTAGTTGTGATAAGCTTTAAATTTGCCTCTGGGCACCAAAGGTCAGCTAATGCTAAGCCATGCTAATTCACACTAATGTGCAAATGCATGAACTATGACTTGAAAATGTGTTTGTCAGATCTTTGTACACGGCCATGCACTCAACCTTCCTGACACCCTGCCTATATGCAGACTCTACCCATGTGATGTGTTCACAAGTTACTGGCAGACAGTTCATATCCTGTACACAAGACCCAGTGTGGTGGGGATCCACTGCAGTTTTCTATATTGAAAACTGCCATAACCTCATTATTATTCAGTAATGAAATCTGCTCCTGTTTCTGTTTCACTCTGAAAGACAAAACTGATGGGGTGGTGCAGAAAGAAGTGAAACATGGCTGTTTGTCAATGTAGCACACACCAGTCACACCAATTTCTTGTACCAGTTAAGTGACCCATAAAGCCCCCCATTGTATTTAGCACACTTATATGGCAGATTGTGTAGACATCGCAGAGTGTTTTTACAGAGAGATATACATTTTTGTGCTCAATAATAACTTCCATTGCTGTGTGGCTGTTGCAACCCCCCTTTTTATTTTTGGGTATGTTTTTTATTTATTTATATTTCATAATTTTTTAACCACTTGCCCTCCTGAGGATTGACCCCCCTTCCTGACTAGGCCATTTTTTGTGTTACAGCGCTGCGTTACTTTAACTGACAATTGCGCGGTCATGCAATGCTGCACCCAAATTAAATTTATGTCCTTTTTCCCCCACAAATAGAGCTTTCTTTCAGTGGTATTTGATCACCTGTGCAGTTTTTATTTTTTGCACTATAAAAAAAAAGACTGACAATTTTGAGAAAAAAACTATATTTTTGACTTTTTGCTAATTAACATGTCCAGTAAAAGAAAATCAAATTTCGTCATAAATTTACACCGAAATGTATTCTGTGACATGTCTTTGCTGAAAAAAATCCCAGTACATGTAAATTAATTGGTTTATGTGAAAGTTATATTGTTTACAAATGGCGGGATATATACTGGTATTTTTTTTTTCATTTTTACTAGTAATGGCGGTGATCAGCGACTTATAGCGGGAGTGCGGCGGACATTCTGACACTGGGGGGAACTGACTTGGTGTCACTGACATCCCCAGTGACACCAATACAGTGAGCAGTGCTAAAAATAAGCACTGACACTGTACTAATCGCACTGGGCAGTAAGAGGTTAACATGAGGGGTGATCAAAGGGTTAACTGTGTGATGGGAGTGTTTTACTAGGGGGTGATGTGTGTTTGTTTCACTGTAATCACACTGCTCTGGATGCCTGTGCTGAGCACAGCCATCCACAGCAGTGTGCCCGAGCCGACAGGGAGGAGGACTGTTTGTAAACAAAACAGTCCTCCTCCACATCAGTGATCGTTGGAAATCACCGGGCACCGGCGAGTAATTACCGGCCGAGACCCGGTGATTGACAGCCACGAATGGTGGCACGGGTAGAGCATGCCCCCTACCCGGAAATGCAAAATTACTTATATATATACGTGATTTTGAGCACCCATGCCACCCTGTAGCAGTATTTCTGCTATAGGGCGGTGGGGATGTGGTTAAACTGACTACTGTAGGTCCTGTTGACAAAATAGCCTAACATAAGTGTTTGAAGGCTGTGCAAGTGCTCACTAGGATATTTTGTGGGCTGTTTTCTGCAAACAATTTGCACTCTGATGTTGCTCTCTAGATTTCACAATGACTGGTGTTCACAATACAGCCTAGCACAATTTTTTAAATACTGTGCATGTAGGTGCTACAATATTTTGGGACTTTTTCTGCAAATACTGTAAATTACTCTCTAATGTTGATTTCTTGATGTTAAAATGGCTGGTGGGGTCTAGTTCCAAATGAAGCCTAGTACAAGTAATTTAAAGGAGATGCATAGCCAAAGCTTTTTTGGCTGTATTTCTCCTATGGATGACAGGAGCGCAGTTTATTATGCACTGTTATGACACGTTTTCAGCCAACAGCAGGCTGAAGTGCACTGTTGGCTGACGTAATGGAGCCAATCCAGGCACTGGAAAGATGCCGACCTATGGTCAGGGCCCACCCAGAAGCCTGAACTGGCAGCTGTCTCCGCCTCTTAGCAAGACTATGAGAGTCTGAGCCAGCCACTCCTGCCCCCTCCACAGCCCAGGAGTCCAATAAGCACTGGAGGGTCAGAGAAGAGAGCTGGTGACTGACAGAGCAGAGGTGTAGAACTGAGTGATCTGACTGTTTGGTCGCTCAATTCTCTGTGCAGAGTCGGGATCGATGGGTTATCCACCTATGTAGGTGAGTATAATGTCTTTATAATGTCTCATACTTCTCTTTTTAATACTGCATGTGTAGGCACTACAAATACACAAAGTACCCCCTAGTGCTCCCAGCCTCCTCCAAATCGTCAGATTCCTTTTTTTTTTTTGTAGCAGTGATAAGACTGTTAAAGGGTTACTACAATTGTTCCCCATGGTCCCACAGAATGTAGAAATGTAACCACCCCCTCTTGCTTGCTCCTGGAATGGACTAGGGACTGTGGTATTTGTAGTGTTCATAGAGCAGTGCACATAACCACAACTAACATGCACTGCTCATTCCAAACAAACAGAAAGAAGGGGAAAGAAGAGATTGGAGAGCTCACAAAGGACATTACAAGGAGACAGAAAAATAGAGTGAGAAACTATTTCAAGAAAAATATACAGGGCCATTAAAGTGTTACTAAACCCACAACAGTAAAATCAGTTTGTATATGCAGTAAAGCATACTTGTTAACTCACTATGGAACCTAAGGGGTTAATCCTCTGCATTGTGTAAAAATGCAGTTTGATCCTGTCTTCTCTGATCCTCCCCTTCTTCCAGTGTCCTCCTCTTATCTCCTGATAAGAAATATCGTGTGGAGACACTCTGCACATGCTCAGTTTGGTGTGCATTGTTAGAGAGCTTTTTTATTTTTCTTGGGAGAGTGCATGTGATCAGCACTGGGCCAATCACCACTGTCCAGAGAGAGGTCAGGAGTCCTGCATCCTTCTACAGCAGAGTGAAAACACCTCCTACAAGCTTTACCATGTGCTCAGCTGTACACTGATAGAAGTCAGAAGACTGCTATATACTGCTGATGAGATTAGGTATTTATCCGTTTATATGTACTAAAATAATTGCACTTCCATGTTCTGTGTACTGTGGGAGACCAGATAAAGTGAATGCAGGGTTCTGGGTTTAGTAACACTTTAGGTAGTGTGGATTATTTTTTGAGAAAAAGATATTATTTAATGTCACTTTAAGGGTCCAAGCACACTGGGCTTTTACACATTAGGAGCCATATTTTAAATTCAGTATTTAGAGAAAAAAAACCCTTCTGGTTTGCTTTTTTGAGAGTTTTCTGGCAGAAAAAATGCTAAATGCTCCTATATGCATCTACAAAAACACTCTATATGAGCACTTTTTTCTGCCTAAAGAACTGCCATTTTTTTTAAGCACAGTGCATCAACCCCATTTGTGTGCAATATAATGTTGATATCTACATTTTAAAATGACTGGTGAGGGGTCCTGTTCGAAATGGGACCTAATTCAAAAACCTATGTACCTTTAATCCAAAAGGAAAAAATAAACTGCTATAACTGCTTATATAGTGTTAGTTGGAGTTTGGGTTCAATTTGTTAGTGTATTTAAATTTGCTACTGCATCTAACACTCCCCTAACTTGACAATGCTGCTGTCCAAAAGGTGCCCCCTGAGCTTATTCATCCCGAGTGGGGGCATTCTAATATAGGTGGTGTGTTACTGGTCAGATCACCAGGGGAAAAATCCTAAGAACCCTAAGAAAACTAATGTAGCCACAACATCTGATGATTGGTAAACTGCAATAGATTACATTTTTGATTTTGGGGTTAATATCGCATTAACAATAGAAAGATTAAACATTAGATTTCCACAGAGGTCTTCTCCCAACTCCAAGACTCTTTCCCCTTGACTGTTATACTTAGGGATCTATCTGGTCTCCTGCTACAAAACACTATATTCAGCTAACTACCTAAACCTATTGCGATAAGTTCACATTCTTCTTGAATCATAGAATAAATACCAGATTTCCTGATTAGGGCGCATAGCAGCGATCAAAATTACCCTCCCCCCATTCAGAGTTCTCCAAAACCAAATATTTTCCTTTATCTGGGACTCTGTTTAAAGCACAAGACTCTGTACCAACGTAAATGTCAGGGAGGCCTATACATCTCCTATTGCCCCACGTGGCACAGACTGTCCAACTTACAGCATACCATAATGTTTCCACCTTCTCTGCTCCGGGCATCTATCAAGGAACTGGAAATTGACTCCATCTGAGGAAAGACATTGTTGTGGAATACTCCATCAATATGCAGACAGATTCTTAATCCCATCATTTGCCACTCATTGCAGGTATGGGACAACATGAAATATTATGGTAAATGAATGTCTTCTTTTGCCCCACTCGCAACTCTGGTCAGTAACTGTACAAAAGTTTTAGGCAGGTGTGAAAGAATGCTGTAAATTAAGAATGCTTTAAGAAATAGAAGTGTTCACAGTTTTTTATCAATTAACAATAGTAAAGTAAATGAACAGAAGATAAATCCAAATCAAATCAATATTTGGTCTGACCACCATTTGCCTTCAAAACAGCATTAATTCCTCTGGGTACACTTGCACACACATTTTGAAGGAACTCAGCAATTACGTTGTTCCAAACACCTTGGAGAACTAACCACAGATCTTCTGTGGCTGTAGGCTGCCTCAAACCTTCTGTCTCTTAACGTAATCCTAGACAGACTTGATGATGTTGAGATCAGGGCTCTGTAGAGGACAAGCAATCACTTCCAGGACTCTTTGTTCTTCTTTACACTAAAGATAGTTCTTAATGACATTGGCTGTATGTTTGGGGGTCATTGTCCTACTGCAGAATAAATTTGGGATGAATCAAACCTCCCTGATGGTATGTCACGATGGATAAGTATCTTAGTGTGTCTTAGTAAACGTGCTTTAACACTGTGCATAGAGGTAATATAATAGTGTAATGGATCGTGATAGACAATCCATGTTTTATCAGAAGATCAGTAAAATTACAATTTTATAGTCTTGCTTCTCTCTGCCTCTTGCTCTTTAATTTCCTTTTCTCCGTTTTCTCTGTGAAATAATACACTATAGGGTTGATTAACTAAAATTGGAGAGTGCAAAATCTTGTGCAGCTCTGCATAGAAACCTATCAGCTTCCATTTTTTTTGTCAAAGCTTAAATGATTCTAAAGGTTAATTTTTTTTGTAAAATAAAAACATGCTATACTTACCTGCTGTCTGCAGTGGTTTTGCACACAGCAGCCTGGATCCTCCTCATCTCAGGTCCCCCGCAGGCTCTCCTGGCCCCTCCCTCCTGTCAGGTGCCCTCACAGCAAGCAGCTTACTATGGGGGCACCCGTTGCTCTGTCTGTTCATTCACACACAGAGCCGTGGCTTGGCCCCGCCCCCTCTCTCTGCACATTGGCTGACTGTCTGTGATTAACAGCAGTGGGAGCCAATGGCTTCTGCTTGCTGTCTCAGCCAATGAGGACGCAGAGACCTGGGACAGCCGTGGCTGTCGTGCACATCGCTGGATCTCACTGGGGCTCAGGTAAGTATTGAGGGGGCTGGGGGCACTGCTGCACTCAGGTTTTTTTACCTTCATGCATAGAATGCACTGTTATTTTGATTTCTTAATTATAAATCTGGCCAGTTCTTCCCTTTTAAACTGCAGCCTTGTAAAAGTGTTTACTACATTACTATTGCTTGTACAATATTTGACTGTTGTCTCTAAAATAATACACATCAATTTTTAATAATCATTTGTATTTTGAATGTAATCTATACAATTTTAGGTATTTTTTTTTATAATTTTAGCTTTGTGTTAGATTGCATTAGGCAGCATTTGCTGACAATTTGTTCCATAGCTGCCTTAATTGTCTCAGCACCACACTACATCTTTTGAAAACCAGCTTAAAAATGTAAGAACACTGTGCACCCAAAACACCACATGGATCCTTGGATGGACACATCGCGGGCACAGAGGGATGGTGGTAAAAGTCTAAAGTCATCAAAAAAATGCTACATCAATGTCAACAGATGGATTCTTGGAGAATTAAACATCCAAAAGATAGAGACTATACCTTCTTCTCTCCAGCGCACAGGATGTATTCAAGATTGGACTATATAATGATAGAACACAAACTATTGGATTCTTTGGTAAATTCCAAAACTGAGGTTATGTCACTATCAAACCATGCACCTGTCACAATGAGATTAAGGTGGGGAGGGGAAGGAAATAGAAGTAGCATATGGAGATTAAATGACACATACGGTATACAGGAAGCTGAGATGGAGAAAAGAATAAAGAAGGAACTAGAACAATATTTTACATTTAATGAGACTGAAGATGTATCCATTGCTACAGTCTGGGAAGCACATAAGGTATATATCAGGGGAATTCTGATCTCAATAGGGGCCAAAAAAAAAGGAAGAACGGGGAAAGAAAATAAGATTATTAACTGATGAACTACAGAGGCGTCCCTAGGGTTGGTGTCACCCGCTGCAGTAACACTTGGTGACACCCCCTCCGACGATCCCCGCAGAATGGATCGGATCTGTGGATTGAGCATTATGGATCGGACTCAATGCTCAATCCACAGATCCGATCCATCCTGCGGGGATCGTCGGCTTTCTTTACAACTTACCTTTTCTTGGAGCAGGTCTGGTGTCACCCCGCATAGGTTTCATGCCAACAATCCCTGCAGGATGTGTACCCTATAGCAGGATGCACGCGGGTGTGGATCACCGGGTCCCAGCTGGTGGTTACCAGCGATTGCCAACAGTCCTATTCCCGGTCAGTTTGGGCACACTGTTCTGGATGGCTAAGCAGAGTCATCCACAGCAGTGTGCTTACAGTAAAGCACACCCCCCCACCCCCTAGTAAAACACTCCCATCACACCGTTAACCCTTTGATCACCCCCTCATTGTTAACCCCTTCCTGCCCAGTTCCATTAGTACAGTGTCAGTGCTTTTCTTTTGCACTGATCACTGTACTGGTCGCCAGTGACACCAAGTCAGTTCCCCCCCGTGTCAGAATTCCCGCCGCAGTCCTGCGGTCCTGCTATAAGTCTCTGATCGCTATCATTATTGGTATAAAAATAAATCCAGTATGTATACCGCCATTTGTAGACGCTATAACTTTCACGTAAACCAATTAATTTACACGTATAGGGATTTTTTTTTAGCAAAGACATGTCGCAGAATACATTTTGGCCTAAATTTATGACGAAACTTGATTTTTACTGGACATGTTTTACAGCAAAAAGTCCAAAATATTGTTTTTTCTCAAAATTGTCGGTCTTTTTTTTTTTAATAGTGCAAAAAATAAAAATCAAATGCCACCAAAAGATAGCTCAATTTGTGGGAAAAAAAGGACAGAAATTTAATTTGGGTGCAGCGTTGCATGACTGCGCAATTGTCAGTTAAGGTAACGCAGCGCCGTAATGCAAACTGCTTCTTTAACTGCTTCCTGACCGCCCTATAGCAGAAATACTGCTATGCTGCAATACTGGCGGCACAGGTGCGCAAAATCATATATATATATATATATATATATATATATATAAATATATATATATACGTGATTCACGCGCTCGTGTTTTTCACGCCCCTCCCAGATAGCATCAGATTGCCCATCAGTACACCAGTAATCACATTTAACCCTTTGATTACAAGCAACACGCTCATGCACAATAAACCTCCATTGTTAGTATAGTGTCTGAACGGATCAATATCTTTGATCCGATCAGCACTATACCAGCGTTCACATTAGTATAGTGTCCTCAAAAACAGCGGGATCAGCCCCGGCACCTGCCAGCACCTTCATTTAGCCCCTACGCTTACACCCCCTTCTCCCCAGCAATTGCAGTGTCAGTAGGTCACTGTCACTTGGTACATTGCATACAAAACAGCAGTGTTTGCAGAATCAGGCCTGATCTCTGCTAGCACTTGCCGGTAAATTTTTCAGCAGAGTTCCAGTACTAGTGCCGCACTACCTTTTGGTGAACTGGCAAGCACCAGTGGCCTAGTACATCCTGGTCGTTCACATACCAGCCTTGCAGTATCACTTGGTGATGTGCCGAGTCCCATAGGTGCAGTACAAGCTGGTGCAGTGGCGAGCACAAGTATTGTCCCGCAACCACCAGGAATTCGCACATCCTTCCGGATGTGCTTGAAAATCCCGATTGGCAGCCCACAAATTCTGCAGCACCTGTACTTCCCCTATTCACTGCCCAACCCTGAATTCAGGTGGAAACAGCAAATTTAACTACTCCCCTTGATTTTTTGGAGCTGTTTTTCACAGAAGATCTGTATGCATTGATTGTGGATCAAAGCAATTTATATGCACAACAATTTATCGCCGCCAACCCAAATTCAAACCTTGTCAGACCATTCACATGGAAACCCATTATGGTTTCCAAATTTAAATTTTTTGGGCACCTAACCGTCAACATAAGGCATTACTAAAAAAAAAGAATTGCGGTTGTATTGGTCCACAGATCCGATTCATCATATGCCTGTGTTCTCTGCTGCTATGGTCAGACATAGATATGAGAGTACAATGTGTTTTATGTATTTCAACGACAACACACTCTTTTTTCCTTGGGGTGACCCTGAATTTGACCAGCTCCACAAAATTCCGCCCCTCGTAAATTACCTTAACCAAAAATTTGCAGATGTCTATAGTCCCCAGCAAAAAAATCTGTGTTGATGAGTCCCTCATTAATTTTTTCTGGCCGCCTTGCATTCAAACAATTTCTCCCCAGCAAGCGTGCCAGATATGGGGTCAAGATGTATAAGACCTGTGAGAGGGCAACACGCTATACATATATTTCGGATTTACGAGGGAAAAGATAGTCATGTTTGGTATCTACTCGGCATAGCATCATCTTTTATATTTTACCTAATAATTGGCCAATATATTGTGTTTTTCTGCATTAAAAGTAAAAAAAAAATTGCGTTTGAAAAATCGCTGTACGAGTACTATGTGACATAAAATATTGCAGCCCCCACCATTATATTCACTAGGGTGTCTGCTTTAAAAAATATATACTGTTTGGGGGTTCAAAGCAATTTCCTAGCAAAAAAATCAGATTTTTTTCATGTAAACAAAATGGGGTTTATTTACTAAAGCTGGAGAGTCCAAAATCAGACTCCCTTCTGCATAGAAACCAATCAGCTTCTAACCTCAGCTTGTTCCATGAAGCTTTGGCAATGAAACCTGGAAGCTGATTGGTTTCTATGCAGAAGTGAGTCTGATTTTGCACTCTCCAGCTTTAGTAAATAAACCCCAATGTGTCAGAAAAGGCTTGGTCTTCATGTAGTTAGAAGAGTGAATGATATGTGGCATAAACTTCTAATACTAGGCATAAAATACCCCCACCCCTCAAAACGATCCTTTTTTTGGAAAGTAGACACCCCAAACTATTTGCTGAGAGGCATGTTGAGTCAATAGCAGAATTTATTTTTTTACCACAAGTTTTTGGAAAATGACAAAAAAAAAATGTTTTTTTACACAAAATTGTCACTTAAATGATTTACTGCTCAAGCATTTTATGGGTATATGTGGAGTATAGGGATACCACATGTGAGAGACTTTTTGGCAGTCTAGCCAAGTACAGGACTCCAAAATCCAATAAGCACCTCCAGGCTTTTAAAGGGCTTTATTCCCTCATTACACTTCCTGACTACCTTTCACAGTTACAGAGGCCCTGAAATGCCAGGTTAGCACCAACCTCCCCCCCACCCCCTAGTATTTTGCAGATCTCGTTTCGTGCCACAAGTTTTTGGAAAATGAAAAAAGAAAACAAAAACATATTTTTTCTTATCTTTTTTTATATTTCAAAACCTTGTGAGAAAAAATTAGATCTGCAAAATACTCACCATGCCTCTTTTTAAATTCCTTGGGGTGTCTACTTTCCAGAAAGGGGTCATTGGGGGGGGGGGGGGGGTTAGTGCCATCCTGGTATTTCAGGGCCTCTGAAACTGTGATAGGTTGTGAGAAAGTGAAATGAGGAAGTTACACACCTTCAGGCTTTCAAAATGGTCATTGGATTTTAGGCTCCTGTATGTGGCTAGGCTCCCAAAAAGTCTCACACATGTGGTATCCCCATACTCAGTAGAAGTAGCAGAATACATTTTGAGGTGTAATTCCACATATACCCATGGCTTGTGTGAGCAATATATAATTTAATTGACAACTCTGTGGAAAAAAAAAATTAAAAATGTTTTTGTCATTTTCCGAAAACTTGTGGGAAAAAAAAAAAAAATCTTCCATGGACTAACTATGCCTCTCAGCAGATAGCCTAGGGTGTCTACTTTCCAAAAAGGGGTCATTTGGGGGTCTTTGTACTGTCCTGGTATTTTAGCTATTTTAGAAATGTGATGGACAGTCAAAGTAAAAGCTGTGTAAATTCCATTATCTATACCAGCAATGGGCAAACTACGGCCCGCGGGCCGTATACGGCCCGGCGGACCTTTTAATCCGGCCCGCGGAGCTAGGCTCCCGCTAAGCTCCTCTCACAGTCCGCCCTGAAGACCGGTGTAGCATGAAAATCTGTCTCCTATGAGGATCTGTCCCCCTCGACGTATCTGCGCATGTGCCGGAGATCGCCGATCGGCTGCTAATGCCTGAAACTGGCACATGCGCAGATACGTCGAGGGGGACGGATCCTCATAGGAGACAGATTTTCATGCTACACCGGAACGGCGCGGGAACACGGCGAGAGGAACGCGCGGAGCAAAGGTAAGTGAATTGACACAGGGGGGACTTGGGGACTTAATATGGGGGATGAATGATTATGGGGAATGAATTACTATGGGGGATGAATTACTATATGGGGAATGAATTACTATATGGGGGATTAATTACTATATGGGGAATGAATTACTATATGGGGGATTAATTACTATGGGGGATGAATTACTATATGGGGGATGAATTACTATGGGGGATGAATTACTATGGGGGATGAATTACTATATGAGGGATGAATTACTATAGGGGGGATGAATTACTATATGGGGGATGAATTACTATATGGGGGATGAATTACTATGGGGGATTAATTACTATATGGGGGGATGAATTACTATATGGGGGGATGAATTACTATATGGGGGATGAATTACTATGGGGGGTGAATTACTATATATTACTATATGGGGGATGAATTACTATGGGGGATTAATTACTATGGGGGATTAATTACTATGGGGGATGAATTACTATATGGGGGGATGAATTACTATGGGGGATGAATTACTATATGGGGGATGAATTACTATATGGGGGATGAATTACTATATGGGGGATGAATTACTATGGGGGATGAATTACTATATGGGGGATGAATTACTATGGGGGATGAATTACTATGGGGGATGAATTACTATATGGGGGATGAATTACTATATGGGGGATGAATTACTATGGGGGATGAATTACTATATGGGGGATGAATTACTATATGGGGGATGAATTACTATGGGGGATGAATTACTATATGGGGGGATGAATTACTATGGGGGATGAATTACTATATGGGGGATGAATTACTATGGGGGATGAATTACTATATGGGGGATGAATTACTATATGGGGGATGAATTACTATGGGGGATGAATTACTATATGGGGGATGAATTACTATATGGGGGATGAATTACTATATGGGGGATGAATTACTATGGGGGATGAATTACTATGGGGGATGAATTACTATATGGGGGGATGAATTACTATGGGGGATGAATTACTATATGGGGGATGAATTACTATGGGGGATGAATTACTATATGGGGGATGAATTACTATGGGGGATGAATTACTATATGGGGGATGAATTACTATGGGGGATGAATTACTATGGGGGATGAATTACTATGGGGGATGAATTACTATATGGGGGATGAATTACTATATGGGGGATGAATTACTATGGGGTATGAATTACTATATGGGGGATGAATTACTATATGGGGGATGAATTACTACGGGGGATGAATTACTATATGGGGGATGAATTACTATATGGGGGATGAATTACTATATGGGGGATGAATTACTACGGGGGATGAATTACTATGGGGGATGAATTACTATGGGGGATGAATTACTATATGGGGGATGAATTACTATGGGGGATGAATTACTATGGGGGATGAATTACTATATGGGGGATGAATTACTATGGGGGATGAATTACTATATGGGGGATGAATTACTATATGGGGGATGAATTACTATGGGGGATGAATTACTATGGGGGATGAATTACTATGGGGGATGAATTACTATATGGGGGATGAATTACTATGGGGGATGAATTACTATATGGGGGATGAATTACTATGGGGGATGAATTACTATATGGGGGATTAATTACTATGGGGGATGAATTACTATATGGGGGATTAATTACTATGCTTACTATGGGGGAATATTACTATACTTACTATGGATGACACATACACATCATTCATCTACTCTTGGTCCGGCCCCCGGGTCCAATATATGAACCCATTGCGGCCCTCAAGTTAAAAAGTTTGCCCACCCCTGATCTATACCATAGTTTGTAGACACTTTAACTTTCACACAAAGCAATCAATATACACTTATTGGGATTTTTTTAAGCAAAAACATGTAGCAGAATACATTTTGGTCTAAATTTATGACAAAATTTGAGTTTTTTTGGATATTTTTTATGACAGAAATGAGAAAATATAGGTTTTTTTTAAAAAAAAATTTTTCAAAATTTTATTGTTTATAGCGCCAAAAATAAAAATCACACATTTGATCAAATACCACTGAAAGAAAGCTCTATTTGTGTGAAAAAAAGGATGCAAATTTAATTTATGTACCATATTGCATGACTGCACAATTGTCAGTTAAACTAGTGCAGCGCGTAAATTGCAGTATCTATACCATAGTTTGTAGACGCTATAACTTTCACACAAAGCAATCAATATACACTTAATGGGATTTTTTTTACCAAAAACATGTAGCAGAATACATTTTGGCTTAAATTTATGACTTTTAGTTTACTATATATTTTTTATAGCCAAAAGTAAAAAATATTGTTTTTCTTCAAAATTTTAGGTATTTTTTTGTTTATAGGGAGAAAAATATTATTATTATACAGTATTTATATAGCGCTAAAAGGTTTGCTCAACGCTGTACATTATAGTGGGGGACAGAACATGAGACAATACAGTAACAAAACAAAACACGAGGGGGTCAAGGGCCCTGCTCTTTCCAGTTTACAATCTAGAAGTTTAGAAGTGTTTTTAAAAGATAATTTAAGGAGACCTTCCCAAATGCCCAAAATATACTGAAAAACAGTAAAAATTAACTATTTCAGATATTTTGAGAGAAATTGAGAGAGCAGAAGCAAAGAGAGCAGTATGTGTTGAGATGAGCTGTCTTTTCTGGTTGTGTTCACTATGGATCCCATCATGAGCATAATGCAGCACGTTCTACCATTTTTTTCCTTCACACGAAACCTGGAACTGACTACACTGGTGTACTAGGTCCATTTGAGTACATGGAAAACGCTTTGCATGCATTTCTGATGATGAAAAAGGCTCTGGACAGCATCTGGACATGGAACAGTTAAACAACGCTTCTAAACGCAAACGCTTATAAACACGGTTATCTGCGTTTACAAGCATTTACACGCTTTTACATGCATTTGGCGTTTGAAACGCCAGTAAAATCTACATCTGAACGCAAGTTTGGTGCATTCAAAAAAAGGACTGTAAACTCAACTTCTTGAAAAACAACTGTAAACGACATAGTATACATGGACACATAGGAAAACATTAGGGAGAGTTCAGGGGCTGCTGAAAAAAATGCAAAAAAGCTCCTGAACGTGAGTTTATCAACTGCAGTGCACATGAGCCCTAACTCAAAGCCACAGGTTTTCATTTTTGCTTGCCCCTCCCCTGTCCCGTCTCCATCAGCACTGGGGTCATATTAGCTGAGAGAAGGAGAGAAACTAAGGGAGAAGAGAAACATTGGAATAACATTTTTTTATTGGATATGTTTTATAACAGAAAGTAGAGAATATTGGAGTTTTTTTTTTCAAAAATTTTTTTTTTTTTAATTTATATCACAAAAAATAAAAAACCCATTGGTGATCAAATACCACCAAAAGAAAGCTCTATTTATGTGAAAAAAAAAATATACATTTCATTTGCATACAGCATTGCATGACTGTGTTATCTCCAGTTAAAGTAGCAGTGTGCCTAACTGCAAAAAGGGTCATAAAGGGTGTAAAATCTTCTGGAGCTGAAGTGGTTAAAATTTCTTCTGCATGTGTTTTTTGTATGTATTTCTGACTGTGATTTTTTTTAAACATATTTTATTTTTAATGATTACGCTAACAAGCTCCCTATGTAATAGCATGATGCAGGTGTTAAGTTCTCTTTAAGCAGACATCAGGGATGGGGGGCATCACCTTACATGTAAAAGATGATGACGACCAAATCACTTCTACAGGAAAGATAGCTGCCAGGACTAAAAAGGTAAACAAACCCCCCAAGTTGTTATAAGAGCTCCCAGGTTTACATGCTGGTGCTGCCGTCACCATATGGCAGCGGCAGTGAAAGAGAGGTATGAAATACAGTATATCTTCTTTTGCTATTATTGCATCTAAATTGCTAATTGAAATAAAAATCAGTGATGGATATTTTCAGTTTGAATGTTTGTGCAACATTTCCATGTAAACACAATTTTTACTCTGTTCCAAATTGAGTTAAAAGGGCAGAGGGTGAGCGGTAAGACTGCCATGATATACTCTGCATCTTACAACAAAGGGACTAGATATTTGAGAGTAGGGCTTTTTTTCAGCCGGAATGTTTTGCCATCTCCGGTACTGCCCCTGTGCTCATCGCTTACTACTCTCACTTGTAAACACAGAAGCCCTGTTTATCGCTTACTACTCTCACTTGTAAACACAGAAGCCCTGTTTATCGCTTACTACTCTCACTTGTAAACACAGAAGCCCTGCTGATCGCTTACTACTCTCACTTGTTATCACAGAAGCCCTGCTTATCGCTTACTACTCTCACTTGTAAACACAGAAGCCCTGTTTATCGCTTACTACTCTCACTTGTAAACACAGAAGCCCTGTTTATCGCTTACTACTCTCACTTGTAAACACAGAAGCCCTGCTGATCGCTTACTACTCTCACTTGTTATCACAGAAGCCCTGCTGATCGCTTACTACTCTCACTTGTTATCACAGAAGCCCTGCTTATCGCTTACTACTCTCACTTGTAAGTACAGAAGCCCTGCTTATCGCTTAGTATTCTCACTTGTAAACACAGAAGTCCTGCTTATCGCTTACTACTTTCACTTGTAAACACAGAAGCTGTGATGATCGCTTACTACTCTCACTTGTAAACACATAAGCCCTGCTTATCTCTTACTACTCTCACTTGTAAACACAGAAGCCCTGCTGATCGCTTTGCCATTGAACGCCAGAATTGGCAGGTCCGCCACTGGCACCCTGTGCTTTTCACAGATGAGAGCAGGTTCACCCTGAGCACATGTGACAGACGTTAAAGGTTTCCGGAGAAGCCGTGGAGAACGTTATGCTGCCTGTAACATCGTTCAGCATTTTGGTGGTGGGTCAGAGATGGTCTGGGAAGGCATATCCATGGAGGGATGCAAAACATCTACAGGCTAGACAATGGCACCCTGACTACCATTAGGTATCGGGATGAAATCCTTAGACCCATTGTCAGACCCTACGCTAGTGCAGTTGGTCCTGGGTTCCTGCTGGTGCACGGCAATGCCCGGCCTCAAGTGGTGAGAGTATGCAAGCAGTTCCTGGAGGATGAAGGAATTGATACCACTGAATGGTCCCTACACTCACCTGACCTAAATCCAATAGAACACCTCTGGGATATCATGTTTCTGTCCATCTGACACCACCAGGTTGCACCTCAGACTGTCCAGGAGTTCAGTGATGCCCTGGTCCAGATCTGGGAGGAAATACCCCAGGACACCATCTGTTGTCTCATTAAGAGCATACCCCGACATTGCCAGGCATACATAAAAACATGTGGGGGCCATACAAACTACTGAGTACCATTTTGAGTTGCTGCAATTAAATTTCAGCAAAATGGACTAGCCTGCTGTATCATTTTTTCACTTTGATTTTCGGGGTGTCTTTGAATTCAGTCTTCTGTAAGTTGATCATTTTCATTTCCATCAAAAGATGGGGCATCCTTACCTTTCTAACACATTTCAGTACAGATATCCAGCATGATATTTTTCACCATTGAGATCTGATGTGTTTTCAAAGTGTTCCTTTCATTTTTTTGAGCAGTGTATATGTGGAGACAAACACGCACAAATGTTCTTGAATGTATTTTTAAAGAAGAACTTGGGGAAAATCATTACCATTTAGGAGAAAAGTCTAATTGAATTTTCATGATCTCATCTCTGTAATTCAAAAGATAACAGCAACTGCTCTGCCAAGGAGGAGGTGTAATAGCAGGGATTACATCATATCCTCTCTCTCTCTGCAGTAAAAAGAAACTACAGTTTCCATCAACCACAGGGAATTGTAGTGGCTCTGGGCCGGTACACTAGGCCTGTACATGTTGAATGTGTCTGAGAGTCTCAGTCCGCCCACCACTGCAAGTTGGGCTAAGTTACATCACTGCTTCCTGGAGAAAGAACTACAGAAGGGATGTGCTAGGATCAGTGGCTGGGGGAATAGGAGGCATAGCAGCCACTGGTCTTACAAATATGAAACCAAAGAGAATTAACGGTTTGATTTGAAAATGAATAGGCTATTTCAGAGCAACTACGGAGTGAACCAGAAGATGGATTACATAATTAGTGAAGGTAGAAAATCAGCAACAAGTACATGTAAAGAAGTTTTTGCCCAGAGTTCTTCTTTAATTAATATTTAAAATATTGATTAAAATTATGTTTTTACAGACTCTGACAAGTCACAGACATTTAAGAAGATCTAACTCTACAACAATTTCCGTAGCCTCCCTAGCGGTCTGATTATGTCCATATTTCTGTGCTCAAATCGGTAAATTTTTTTGCATGGAAATATATTTTTTTTTATTGTAGGCCTGGAATTTTTAGAAATAACTCACTGAAATCTGTCCAAACAAGAGTCTAGTAAACATCCCGAATATGTTAAAATTTGAAACACGAAATCATAAATTATAATGTAATAAATAATCATAAAAAATAATAATATAATAATAATAAATTTAATTCAATAATATAATCAAACCAAAAACACTGAAATTTGAAGTTTGCACATCACTGAGCAAAGTCGCAATATTGTTTTCAGTGTCTGATGACGAATTTCCCCACGAATCATTATCACTCAATTCTGCAAGTAGTTCTAATTTACTATCGCTGTTCTCTAGCTGGTCTAAATCCGCTTTTGACCTAATGGGACGCTTTTTGGACACCATGGACGTTTCTCAGTTTCCAGGAAGAAAGAATGGTAAAAATGCAGGCAGGGCATGGGACAAAGCACTAGGGACAAAATGTATGTGAAATGCTTTGATACAGTAATGTTTTACTATGTGATTTTCGTGTACTTAGTAAATATCACTTTTTCACATTTTTACATTTCCCGCCATTCCGTCCCCGTACGTCCTGACGTCGCAGGGAACGGAACCCAGAAGACAGATGCCGGCATCGGCCGGAGGACATTGCCGTGGACACTGCAGGAGGGACATCGCGGGAGCGCAGGACAAGGTAAGTGAAGAAGAGTTTCTGGAGCAGCCTGCAGGGTATTCCTGAGTGTAGCTCGGGGTTACCGCTTGTGGTTCTGAAACTTTACCTCGAGCTACACTCGGGAATACCTCCAGGGAAGTTAAAGTGTAATTCCAGTCAAATTCGAACTAAGGCTAAACCTTCACCCACCCCCATTCTAAGACTATACAATCTACCTTGTGAAAGAAAAAATGTCTATACTCACCTATTCTGAAACAGCTCCAGTCCAATCACATAATTGGGTCCCAGCGCTTCAGTGTAGAGGAGAGGCAGCTGCAGAGCCTGTCACACATAGACTTATGAGGCAGCAGTTGTTAGCAGTCCCTCCTCTACACTGAAGGTGGCACTGGGACCCCATCATGTGACCAGTTTCAAAATAGGTAAGCATAGGCATCTTTCCTATCACAGGGCAGATAGAACAGTCTTACAATGAGAGCGGGAGTAGGTATAGTCTTAGTTAGACTTTGAGTGGAATTACACTTTAAGTACCATGTTTAATTAAAGGGAATGTGAATGATGGGTTTGTGCAAACCATCTTTATCAATGTCAAGACTTAAAAAATAAAGATTTTAAAAATTGTTGTGGTTGTATGCTAAAATATGAACTACTGCATATAATAAATATTATGTACCGTATTTTCTGTCGTATAAGACGACTTTTTACCCCTTGAAAATCTTCTCAAAAGTCGGGGGTCGTCGTATACGGCATACTGACTGTCAAGGTCCTACCTTTTCCCTGAGGTTATGTTACTCCATGTGCTGGCGTCCATCTTAGATTCTGCTGTGCATGATGGGAATCCTTTTATGCCTTCAGATCTCTGTGGTCCATTCCCCAGAGGGGTGTGGCTGATGACATATAAGCCTGTGGCCCGCACATGCTCTTTGCACTTGTGTCTTGTGTCTTTGTGTTGCTATTACTCTGTTCTGACTCTCGTGACTCTCCTGGTATCTGATTCGGCTTGTGACTTGACTATTCTTTGTATTCTCCCTTGATCTGACCCTCTGTTGCTGAACCCGGCTCGTGACCTGTGATTCTCGTCTGCTGTCCTGTACTGTTTTGTCCTGTTGTTGTTGACCCGGCTTGTCTGGCTACTCTTTTGTCTCTTCCACCAGCTACACGCCATTGGCGGCGGCCATTACCGCAGCTGAGGTGTCTCGGGGGCCGCGACCTGGTTCCTGGCTGCGTCAAGTCCATCCCCACCATCAGGGGCCCTGGTGAAGGGCAGCCTGGGACTTAGACTCCGCGCCCTGGGGGACTTCGGTCTGTGGGTAGTGGTTGTCGTCAGCCAGTGCGTTATATTGTTAGGCCTGCCTGTCCATTCCTCGGCTCCTGCCCTGACATTACACAAGTGCCATGAACCCTGACGGTGCAAGCACGCCTTCGCTCCCAATGCTAGTCGCCAGACTCGATCAACAGGATCACCTGTTGGATCAATTCGCTCAGGCGTTGCAAACTCTGCTTGCACGCACTGCACACCTTGATCCTGGTGCTATTAGGCCGGTAGTCACTCCGGTGGTCTCTCCCGCAGCTTCTCCGCCTATTGCGTCCACCACCTCGGCGGCTGCATCAGCGGCGCCCAGAGGTATGACTGGTTCAGCCCCTCTTCCATAGCGCTTTGGGGGTGAGCCTAGTCAGTGTCGTGGGTTCCTCAACCAGGTGGGTATTTATTTTGAATTAATACCCCACGCCTTTCCGTCTGAGAGGTCAAAGGTGGGGTTCCTAATTTCCCTACTCTCAGACAAGGCCTTGGCCTGGGCGAATCCCTTATGGGAGAGGAACGACCCGGTGATTCAAGATTTTTCCGGTTTTGTCGATGCTTTCCGTAGGGTATTCGACGTACCGGCTCGTTCCGCCTCGGCGGCCAAACTGCTCATGACCATGCATCAGGGTTCACGGACTGTGGCCGAGTACGCCATAGAGTTTCGTACCCTGGCAGCAGAGGTCGGTTGGAACAATGAGGCTCTGGTGGCTGCGTTTTCCCATGGTCTTTCTGACACATTGAAGGACGAGATTGCAGCTAAGGAACTGCCTGTGGTGTTGGAGGAGCTCATCTCTTTCCTGATCCTGATTGACACCAGGCTCAGGGAGAGGCCTTCACTCAGGGAACGCCTGCGGAGGCCTTGCAATCGACTGGCACCTGCGTTTTCTGTCCCACCCGTTCCTCCCTCTCCTCCCACGCCTCCTGGGGATAGCTTGTCTGGTGGGGAACCCATGCAGCTGGGGTTTGCTCGCCTTTCCGAGGGGGAGCGGGCCGCTCGGCGTCTGGAGGGTCGCTGCCTGTACTGTGGCCTCGGTGGGCACTTTCGGCAGTCTTGTCCGGTCCGTCCGGGAAACGCTCGCACCTGAGATCATGTCGGGGACAGATCTTGGGTGGAGTTTCCTCGTCCCCGGCGTTCCGCAAGGATAAGCCACTGATCACCGTGGTCCTTTCTTGGACGGAGAGCTCGGTGACGGCCCAGGCGTTGGTAGACTCTGGGGCCGGTGGGTTGTTCTTGGACAGCTCGTTTGCTGCACAGCACTCCATTCCCCTGCAGGCTCGCGCTACCCCATTGGTTCTCGAAGCCATAGATGGCAGGCCCCTGCAGCCGCCGCAGGTTACCCACGAGACTCTGCCGATAGAGGTAGCCATTGGGGCTGTTCACAGGGAGTTGGCCTGTTTTCAGGTGATTTCTTCCCCACACTATTCGGTGGTTTTGGGGTATCCCTGGCTCCAGAGGCACAATCCAACCTTCAATTGGCAAACAGCCAAGATTCTCTCATGGTCTCCACAGTGTGGGGCCGGGTGCATCCGGGGGCCGGTTAAGGTATTGTGTGCCTCCTCGGACTCTGCGTTGCCCACCGACTATGGGGAGTACCGGGACGTGTTTGATAAGGTACGCGCTGGTACCTTACCGCCGCATCGTCCTTACGACTGCGCCATATCCTTGCAACCCGGGGCCACTCCTCCGCGTGGCAGGGTGTACCCTCTCTCGGTTGCGGAGAATAAGGCCATGGAGGAGTACGTTGTGGATGCGCTTTCCCGGGGGCACATTCGTAAGTCTACTTCTCCAGCAGGAGCAGGTTTTTTTTTCGTAAAGAAGAAAGGTGGGGAATTGAGGCCCTGCATCGATTATAGGGGTCTCAATCGGATTGCCATTAAAAATGCATATCCGATTCCTTTGATTTCTGAGTTGTTCGACCGCCTTAAGGGAGCAACAGTCTTTACCAAACTCGACCTTAGGGCAGCGTACAACCTCGTACGGATCAGACAGGGGGATGAGTGGAAGACCGCGTTTAACACCAGAACCGGGCACTACGAATACCTGGTGATGCCCTTCGGGTTGTGTAACGCGCCCGCGGTTTTTCAGGAATTCATAAACGATGTCCTTCGTGATTTGTTGCAGCAGTGCGTAGTGGTTTACCTGGATGACATCTTGGTTTACCCTACCTCCATGGAGTCTCATGTCCAGGATGTCAAGCAGGTGCTGCAACGATTGCGTGAGAACGGACTCTTTTGTAAACTCGAGAAGTGCAAGTTCCATCGATCCCAAGTTGCCTTTTTGGGCTACATAATTTCCGCGGAGGGATTTTCCATGGACCCTCAGAAGGTTGCTGTGGTTCTGCAGTGGCCTCGTCCCATTCAGCTCTTTCTGGGTTTTGCCAACTACTATCGGAAGTTCATCAGGAACTTCTCCACATTGGCAAAGCCTCTCTCTGACCTAACCAGGAAGGGGAGTAACCCTCACGAGTGGCCATCCGAGGCCATCATAGCTTTCGAGGCTCTGAAAGCCGCCTTTGCTTCGGCTCCGATTCTTTCACATCCCAATCCTGGGTTGCCCTTCGTCCTCGAGGTTGATGCTTCCGAGACGGGAGTAGGGGCTCTCCTGTCTCAGCGTCGGTCGCCCGATGGACCCCTACTTCCCTGCGGGTTCTACTCCAGGAAGCTTTCCTCTGCAGAGTGCAACTACCAGATTGGAGATCGGGAGTTGTTGGTCATCATCCTGGCTCTCAAGGAGTGGAGGCACCTGCTCGAGGGTTCCGCGGTTCCGGTCCTCATTCTTACCGATCACAAGAACCTGACTTATCTTTCGGAGGCCAAGAGATTGACACCCCGCCAGGCCAGATGGGCTCTGTTCTTGTCTTGTGATTGGACTGGAGCTGTTTCAGAATAGGTGAGTATAGACATTTTTTCTTTCACAAGGTAGATTGTATAGTCTTAGAATGGGGGTGGGTGTAGGTTTAGCCTTAGTTCGAATTTGACTGGAATTACACTTTAACTTCCCTGGAGGTATTCCCGAGTGTAGCTCGGGGTAAAGTTTCAGAACCACAAGCGGTAACCCCGAGCTACCCCAAGTATGGGCTAGTATGCTTATCATACTATCAGGGCCTCTTAGCCTGGGATTGGTCAGACTGCCATACATATGCAGATTTAGGTCTCCACCCCTTTTGCCCATTGGCATCTGGAAGCTTTCATGGTCCTCCAGAACCAGGTGGAGATGATAGAGTCCCAATGTGTTTAGTCACCCAGCTTGACCTGCAGTAACCCAATCTAATTACAGACTCACAAAGTTACCATGAGTCATATCACAATAATTGTATCTACACTAACACCAGTAGCACTCTAGAGGGTGCTACAGAAACAATCTACCTATTTTCCAGCGTATAAGACGACCCCCTACCTTTCCTGCTAAAATGTAGTGTTTAGGCTATACTTGCCGTATAAGACTTTCCCTCTAGCAATGCACACCAGTGGGAGGAATAGTGCCCCATCATTGGTGTCAGTGGGAGGAATAGTGTCCCATCATTGGTATTAGTGGGAGGAATAGTGCCCCATCATTGGTATTAGTGGGAGGAATACTCTGAGTTGTCCAGGGAAGACTCTGAGCCAATCTCACTTATACCTCCAGATCAGATCCTGGCTGCCATTCGCACCAGTCTGACCTCTCCTCTTGGGGAGCAGATTTTGGCGGCTCAAACTGATGCTCCTCCCGGGAAGCCGGAGGGTAGATGTTTCGTACCCGAGGGATTGCGCACCCGCCTGCTGCGTACCTACCATAACGCCAAAACTGCCGGGCATCCGGGGAAGAACCAGCTGTGTTGGGTCGTCTCTCGCTTATTCTGGTGGCCAACCCTCCGTGCCGACATTGCCTCTTATGTAGCGGCATGTTCGAACTGTGCCCAGAATAAGTCTCCACGGCATCTCCCTTTGGGTCTTCTACAACCCATTCCCAATGGGGAGCGTCCTTGGTCACATCTAGGTATGGACTTTATTGTAGACCTCCCGGTGTCTCGGGGTCATACGGTCATCCTCATGATCGTCGATCGGTTTTCCAAGATGTGCCATTGCATTCCACTCAGGAAATTACCCACAGCGCAAGAACTGGCCACGGTCTTTTCCAGGGAGATTTTTCGCCTGCATGGATTGCCCAAGGTGATTGTCTTGGACCGCGGGAGTCAGTTCGTGTCCAGATTCTGGCGCGCCTTCTGCTCCCAGTTGGGTATTAGTCTCTCCTTTTCTTCAGCCTACCACCCGCAGTCCAATGGGGCTGCGGAGCGTTCCAATCAGGCCTTAGAACAATTCCTTCGGTGTTATATTTCAGACCATCAGGACGATTGGGCCGATCTCCTGCCTTGGGCAGAGTTTGCCAGGAACTCGGCGGTCAACTCCTCCTCCGGGATGTCTCCTTTCATGGCCAACTATGGGTTCCAACCCGCGGTATTACCTGAGAGGTTCTCACCACAGGACATTCCGGCTGTGGAGAACCATCTTGCTGCCCTGCGTTCTTCATGGGGGCAGATCCAGAGGGCCTTGAGGGACTCAGCTCAGCGCCAGAAGTTCCAGGCTGATCGCAGACGGTTGCCCGCTCCTTCATACCAGGTCGGCGATCGTGTGTGGTTGTCTACTCGCAACCTCAATCTTCGGGTGCCCACACCCAAACTAGCTCCCCGTTTTGTCGGTCCTTTCCGCATTCTCCGCAAAGTGAATCCGGTGGCCTATGCCCTTGCCCTTCCGTCTGGGATGCGGATCTCCAATATCTTTCATGTTTCCCTGTTGAAACCTCTGATCTGCAATCGCTTCACTACCTCTCTGCCTCGGCCCCGTCCTGTCCGGGTTGACGGTCATGAGGAGTATGAGGTGAGCCGGATCCTGGACTCTCGATTGGTGCGAGGTCGATTACAGTTCCTGGTTCATTGGCGCGGTTATGGTCCCGAGGAGCGTTCCTGGGTTCCTTCCGCGGATGTCCATGCTCCTGCCCTCCTCCGCGCTTTTCATACCCGCTTTCCTCAGAAACCTTTTGTTGAGCCGCGGAGGGGGAGGGGCCCTTGAGGAGGAGGTACTGTCAAGGTCCTACCTTTTCCCTGAGGTTATGTTACTCCATGTGCTGGCGTCCATCTTAGATTCTGCTGTGCATGATGGGAATCCTTTTATGCCTTCAGGTCTCTGTGGTCCATTCCCCAGAGGGGTGTGGCTGATGACATATAAGCCTGTGGCCCGCACATGCTCTTTGCACTTGTGTCTTGTGTCTTTGTGTTGCTATTACTCTGTTCTGACTCTCGTGACTCTCCTGGTATCTGATTCGGCTTGTGACTTGACTATTCTTTGTATTCTCCCTTGATCTGACCCTCTGTTGCTGAACCCGGCTCGTGACCTGTGATTCTCGTCTGCTGTCCTGTACTGTTTTGTCCTGTTGTTGTTGACCCGGCTTGTCTGGCTACTCTTTTGTCTCTTCCACCAGCTACACGCCATTGGCGGCAGCAATTACCGCAGCTGAGGTGTCTCGGGGGCCGCGACCTGGTTCCTGGCTGCGTCAAGTCCATCCCCACCATCAGGGGCCCTGGTGAAGGGCAGCCTGGGACTTAGACTCCGCGCCCTGGGGGACTTCGGTCTGTGGGTAGTGGTTGTCGTCAGCCAGTGCGTTATATTGTTAGGCCTGCCTGTCCATTCCTCGGCTCCTGCCCTGACATTACACAAGTGCCATGAACCCTGACGGTGCAGGCACGCCTTCGCTCCCAATGCTAGTCGCCAGACAAGATCAACAGGATCATCTGTTGGATCAATTCGCTCAGGCATTGCAAACTCTGCTTGCACGCACTGCACACCTTGATCCTGGTGCTATTAGGCCGGTAGTCACTCCGGTGGTCTCTCCCGCAGCTTGGGCTGGGACTTAGACTCCGCGCCCTGGGGGACTTCGGTCTGTGGGTAGTGGTTGTCGTCAGCCAGTGCGTTACATTGTTAGGCCTGCCTGTCCGTTCCTCGGCTCCTGCCCTGACACTGACACTTTTAAGGGGGGCGGCGGGGTACCGCCGTGGCCCCCCCTTCCAATGGAAGGGACACTTAGTACAGGGGTGGGCAGGGGCTGCTGTTTCTTACCTGGCTCTGGTCCCACGACGATCCAGTCCAGGAAGCGCGGCTGCTCCTTCAGTTCGGCCACTGGATGTTCGTGCGGCTGCTCGGCTCCGCCTCCTCACCGGTGATTGGCCGCCAGAACTGTAGCTCAGGAAAGGCACACAGGCGGCCAATCACAGACGAGGGGGCGGAGCCGAGTGGCCCTGCGAAAATCGAGTGAAGGAGCGGCCGGTAAGTGTGCCGTGTAGAGGTGCTGCTGCAACCACATATGCTGGCTGCAGCAGCACCATACTAGAACAGAGGTCAGCAAGTGTAATTGGTGTCAGTGGGAGGAATAGTGCCCCATCATTGGTGTCACTGATACCAATGATGGAGCACTATTCCTCCCACTGACACCAACGATGGGGCACTATTCCTCCCCCCCACTGACACCAACGATGGGGCACTATTCCTCCCCCCCACTGACACCAATGATGGGGCACTATTCCACCCACCACTGACACCAATGATGGGACACTATTCCTCCCACTGACGCCAATGATGGGGCACTATTCCCCCCACTGATACTAATGATGGGGCACTATTCCTGCCACTGATACCAATGATGGGGCACGATTCCCCCCACTGACACCAAAGATAGGGCACTATTCCTCCCACTGATACTAATGATGGGGCACTATTCCTCCCACTGACACCAATGATGGGGCACTATTCCCCCCACTGATACTAATGATGGGGCACTATTCCTGTCACTGATACCAATGATGGGGCGCGATTCCTCTCACTGACACCAATGATGGGGTGCTATTCCTCCCACTGACACCAATGATGGGGCACGATTCGTTGCTCTGACACCAATGATGGGGCACTATTCCTCCCACTAATACCAATGATGGGGCACTATTCCTCCCACTAATACCAATGATGGGGCACTATTCCTCCCACTAATACCAATGATGGGACACTATTCCTCCCACTGACACCAATGATGGGGCACTATTCCTCCCACTGGTGTGCATTGCTAGAGGGGTAGTCTTATACGGCAAGTATAGCCTAAACACTACATTTTAGCAGGAAAGGTAGGGGGTCGTCTTATACGCTGGAAAATACGGTAGATTGTTTCTGTAGCACCCTCTAGAGTGCTATTGGTGTTAGTGTAGATACAATTATTGTGATATGACTCATGGTAACTTTGTGAGTCTGTAAATAGATTGGGTTACTGCAGGTGAAGCTGGGTGACTAAACACATTGGGACTCTATCATCTCCACCTGGTTCTGGAGGACCATGAAAGCTTCCAGATGCCAATGGGCAAAAGGGGTGGAGACCTAAATCTGCATATGTATGGCAGTCTGACCAATCCCAGGCTAAGAGGCCCTGATAGTATGATAAGCATACTAGCCCATACTTGGGGGAGAGCCATGCTAGCAAGGGAGTCGGGTGGAAGATGGAGTGCTGAAGAGACTGTTAGTGGCCTAGGAGGGATCCCCTAGGTCTGGGGGGTCTTTACCTTCAGGGTGGGCTCGGGCTGGCTTGCGGAGATCTCATCAATGGTACAGTTTGAGGAGGAATCTCACCTAAGGAGTAGCAGGGAGCAAAGAGGGAGTATATTAGCACTCCTTGGGATTCACATAGGGAGAGACTGGCACATGTAGCAAGTTTTCAAAGGACGGCGCTGGGCTTAACTCTTTATCCTTGTCCTGGGAGATATTCAGAGCAGACAGGAGGGCTGATAGTGCCTGCAGGCTGTGGAGCTGGGAGCAAATGCCTTTACAGAGTGTAACTGCACTTGCAAATGTGTGCAGTCTATTTATCTTTAGTAGATCAACCCTTATATAGGCATCTTTTGTAGGCCACATTTTGAAAGGTAGAGACCAAGTAGGTTTTAGGGTCCTTGCACACTGAGCTTAGAAAGAGTGCCAGTTCTTTTGGCAGAAAAAAGCGCTCATTAAGAGTTTTTTTTTACAAGCATTTATGAGCATGTAGCATTTTTTTCTAATCTATACTGGACTTGGGTGTGTTTCCCTACACACCATCTGGCAAATTGATGAATATAAAATAAATAACCTTTATTCAAATATATAAAAAATTTATGCTCAGCTGTAATTAATGCCTATTGGAGTGGAATGTACTGCACACAACAATATGACTGGATACCATTGCAATTATTTACCTTACATCCAAATGGTTAATAACACCAGACCAAATCAAATACCATACCCTTTTAGGTGAAGTGACGGCATACAAAGAGACACTGTAGTTTGATCATAAACCTATCAGCTTGAATATATAATCCCTATTATGGAAATGGAGTTGACCCATGGACAAAACTAATTAAGTAGTATAATCTATCTTGCTACAGATATGTAATACGGGTACACTCATCCATGGGTTTAAATGTCAGCCTTAGTTCAATAGTTGATTGATATAGCATTTTTTTCTTCCAGAAAACTACTCTTAAACCCTCTAGTATGCTACTAGTGTTAGTGTAGGTAAATTTATTATATTATGACTCATGGTAGCTGAGTCTGTAATTAGGTCTAATAAAATATTCTCCAAGAAATATATGAATAAAAGTGAGGGGATAAATAGTTCATAAAATGTAATTATGATGATCCACTTCTACAGCAGATTTCCAGGACAGGTATTATAGCGGGAACCAATAATAGAATTGCGCACTCACCGGACGCGCATGGATAATGCGCATATAATCAATATCCACCAGGATCTCTTAGGTAGATGGAGTGGGTGAGCTTCCATCTATGGGTTGGTCATCCTGCCTTGGAAGGTATGTGGTAAAGCTGTTAGGTCCAGAGGTCCCCTTAAGGTTGGATGGGTGCTCAGCCTGGATACAGGGTTCCCTCCCTCTGGTGGTTGTCCTGCGAGTTAATTAGCTCCAACAGGAGCCAAAAAACAGGTGCCCATAGTGTAGTATAGTTAAATTTTATTGAGTCAAAAATATTAGTAACAACAGGGTAGTAAACAAAGCTTCAGTTTTTGTTATACAATGCAGAGGGTGCAGCAGTGATACTGACCCTTAGTTAAAATGGCTTCCTCGTGGCTCCAGGCGGATGTGACGTCATGCTCTGTTGGTGCCTCCTAAGGCCTTTCGTGCCAAAAGCATGTCATCAGAGGGGAGACCAATCTGGAGGACCATGGAAGCTTCCAGAAGACAGTGGGTAGGAGGGGTGAAGACCTAAATCTACATGTTTATGGGAGTCTGACCAATCCCAGGTTTGGAGGCCCTGGTAGTGTGATAAGGCTAACCCATAAATATGAGATAGCCATGCTAGCAGAGAAGTCGGGTGGTGGATGGAGTGCTGAGGAGGCTGTCAGTGGCCTGGGAAGAGTCCCTTAGGTCTAGGTCTGTATTTAGAGAGAAGAACAGTCCAGGATCTTTCTCTGTACATAGGAAGGAAGTTGCCCCTGTGCATTGTTATCAAGTTGGGCATCCCATAATCCCTCTTCAAGTTACTTCCCTTAATAAAATAACAAAAACCAAGCTCTTGGACTGTTTACTGACTGTGGATGCAAGTGTGTAAAATGCGTGTTGCCTGGCTGTGCAGAGCTTAGGGGAAACCCAAAATTCAATGGCCCTCAAGAGGTTAGTGCTACATATCGAACTAACAGGTGCAGCTCTACAGTGGTTGTAAAGTTTGAAGGTTATTGACCTTCATGCATTCTATGCATGTAGACAAACTCCTTCTGTGTGCAGCTCCCCCCCAATGACTATCCTAATACTCAGCTGAGTCCCCTCTTGATCCAGGGATGTGCTTGGGAGCCTCGGCTGTCTTGGGTCTCTCTCCTCATTTGCTTAGACAGCAGCGGGAGCCATTGGAGAGGAGAGAGCGGGGGCAGGGCCGAGCTGCGGCACTATGGGTCTTATAGAGCAGGATCCGGGAACGAGCACATACCAGTGCCCCCATAATATTGTGGGCACTGGTCTAGGGAGAGGAGCCAGAAGCGCCGGTAGGGGACCAGAGAGCAGGATCAGGGCTGGTCTGTGCAAAACCATTGCACAGAGAAGGCAAGTATGACATGGTTGTTATTTTTTTTTCCTAAATAACTGAACCTTCAATATGCACTTCATCACTGGCTGCACATCAATGCTATAGACCAGCTCCCTGATAGTGATAACAGTGGACTATGCCTGCACAATGTCTCAGCACAGGCACTAATAGTCTTTATCACATAAATGTGATGCCAATGGTATATATTATACTTTTTAACATTTGTGAATCATATTTTTAATTCCTATTAATGTATCAGAAAATTATTTAACGCTAATATCCATGTCTTAGTAAATTTTAAATAGCTAATTTGAACCAAGCTGGTGCAAGCGAACTATTTAATTCATTAATAGATGCGTGTGTGCTCTGTATTATAGGATAAGTTCACCTTTTAGACAAAAATAATAAATGTACAGTTTTTTGCAAGTACAAAAAATGTGCATTTATTATTTTTGTTCAAAGGAGCCTGGAAGTCTTGTGTGTTTGGCCTCCTTTTCACCTTGTTCCATCTTTCTATACGACGGGATGCTCGGTATGCTTTGCTTCATTGTCCCATACCGGGCCTCTTGGCTCACCAGCAGAAGTTGGCTTCCTATTTGTTTTTGTCGGCCTCTAGAACAGTTGTTTAGGCCTGGAAGAGCCCGTTTGTCCCTCTTCAGAGGGTGCAGGACCGTATGACAGCTATGATGCTCAATGAACAGATGTCGAGTATCTGCAATGACACCCAATGTAAATTCTTGAAAATATGGGAGCCGTGGTTGCAATATGCCTTTCCCACGCTCCCCCCGGCTAGCCTGGGGATGTGATGCTCTTGGTTTGGCTATCCTTTATCCTTTTGTACTTCTCCTTTTTTCCCCCCTTTTTTTCTCTGTTTGCTTTGGTGTGACAGTGGATAGCTGCCTTTAGTCACTTAGTTAATAACTTTTAATAAATAAATAAAACTTTTAATAAAGTTAACTTTAGAGTTATTATCAGTGTTATATTTATGTTTTGTTAATTAAGTGCCATTGATAGCCCCTGCGTGGGCATGTCTTTTGCCCTGTTGGTGTTAGAGCACTGATTTCTCTCATTTCTAGTTCCTCTATGTGCAATTGATAGCCCCTGCGTGGGTGTGATTTGTTGCTCCTGTGTTAATTGTTATAAATTAATAAAAACCAATGAAATACAAAGGAGCCTGGAAAGCATTGCACCAGCGGTCAGTAGATAGCTGATGCCATACAGGTCTCATGCAGACCTGTCAGAATATCTGCTTGCCATTCGGGAAGTACGAGCAAGCAGACATTCTGACAGGAAGCTTCAATGAACTACCATGACGTTCCACAGCACTGTGGCAGTTCATTGAAAACTACAAGCCGACAGCCACTAGGGCTGTCGGGGCTTGCAGTTCATTCATTCAAGGAAGTCCATGAATGAACGATATGGCCATGTGGGTGGAGCCCCGCACAGCCATGCGGTTTCAAATTTGACAGATAGTACAGGGAGAAGTTTCCCCGTACTATCTGGGAGGGGGTGGCAGCTGCGGCTGTGGGAACATGTTACATGTTCCAAAAGGTGAACGTATCCTTTAAATGTATGTAGAATCAGCTACATACTGGGGGTTATTTACTAACACTGGAGAATGCAAAATCTGGTGCAACTCTGCACAGAAACCAATCAGTTTCCAGGTTGTATTGCCAAAGCTTAATTGAACAAGCTGAAGTTAGCGGTTGATTGGCTAATGTGCACAGCTGCATCATATTCTGAGTGCTCCAGTTTTAGTAAATTTACCCCACAGTATACAGCGCTGTGTTTCAGCTTCCCATCCTGCTTCTGGAACAAAATTGTGTCAGGCAGAGTGCTGCTCAGCCAGTCAATCAGAGGGATCTCTGTATTCATTTATGGAATGAAAAGTTCCCAGTGAATGGTTCAGCAGCACTCAGCCCGACCTGATTTTGTTCTAGGAGGAGGACGGGAAGCTGAGGTTACGTACAGTTCATACACAGCCCCTGCGTCTGTTAGTACTTGGTCCAAACTAATTAAACTTGATAAAACATGGAGGTCAGTTTTTAAAGCAGATAGTTTTTGTTGCCTTTTTTTATAAACAGTCAGGTAAAAACAAACACTATCTAATCCTTTTTTTCAAAGTAACTAGTGTAGGGACAGTATACCCATCTGTCAGGGACATCACTAGCAGCAGGGAGAAGTTCCAGAAAAGTAGGGGAAGCTTAGGGCCTGCTTCTCTATCTTCAGAATGCTCCTCTTTGGGTTTGAACGGCCAGGCCACATTTTGCCCTCCTTGTCAGGTGCTGTCTTCAGTTCGGGCCTACTCATTGCTGACTCCCTGCTCCAAATGTTGTAAGTTCCCCCACTAGGCTGTTGAACTGTTTACTAGTTCTGCAATTTAGTGGGGATTACTAAAGCCAGAGATTGCAAAATCTGGTGCAACTCTGCATAGAAACCAATTAGCTTCCAGGTTTTATTGCCAAAGCTTAATTGAACAAGCTGAAGATAGAAGCTGATTGGCTACCAGCTGCACCAGATTATGTATACAAAAGTTTTAGTAAATTTCCCCCATTGTTTCCTGCATCGCTGGCCTCTGTGTGTTTACTACCACCGCACCATGCTGCACCAAACCAACAGACTACATGGACAATTCAGATACAACCGATAACAACAAACATCACGTTCACCTATTTTACAGAATCTGCATGTCAGCTAAACCAATGTACTTTATACAACATGTGAATCGGAGGTCAGCTTTAAATATTTTTCATTAAAGCTAAACTGTGACAATTATTCTCAACATGCATAGAATGTACATTTTTTGTGAAACAGTTCATTCTAAAATTCCATACTGTAATATTTGGGGATGTTTAGCTCCGTGGTAGATGCATTTTCAAGTGAGTTAACACCCGTCAAGAATTCAGGGCTTGGTAGCCCACTTTTATTAAAAGGAAAGGCAAAAAAAAAAGTCTACCATAAGGTTTCCCACGCAGGTGCTCTTCTCCAGAAAAGTATACACAGTCCAAATGAAAATGCTAGCCCACCTGGCTACTCTTCAGCTGCACTGCTACCATAGATACTGGTCCCTCTGACCACCATCTCTTCCAGGCACATAGATTAGAGCTTCGCAGACACATACAGCTCCTCTGGCAGACATTCATACTCCGGCTGCCACCTGCAGCCTCTTTGACTCCTGTAGCAGACCTTCTGTCTTTCTTGGGTGGAGCCCTGAAGTATTCCTAAACCTCCATTATAAGGCCTGTGTGCACCTGAGCACACACCCTTCTGTTCCTCCACAAAACCCGGATACTGGGTTGGAAATTCTGTCCCTCCCAAGGCACTATGGAATCTCCTAATTAGGAAGCCCCATCCAGGACTACAAAAACCTGGAGAAAGCTGCAAAATCCGTTTTCTCCATTTAAAACCCATGCTCCCTAGTCCTGCACTCAGCAAAAATGCAAACCCCATGTCCTTTTGATGACCAATTTCACCATGTCAGAGTCTCAGCCTGTCACAATACCTAAATTCTTAAAATTAAATTTTAGGTCTCATGTACACCGGTGTTTAACCTTGGTGCATGAGGCTCTGGCATTTATCTGTGGGTAGAGGGTACAAGTGTACCATCCAGCCTATGAGAGTCTAACAGTTGCTACGGCTGGACAGGGCTGGATGGTGCACCTAGCAACACTTACGTTTAGGATAGTATGGACTCAAGGATGAATGTCCAGAAGACAGACTGGTTCCAGGATGGACAGCAAAAAAAGGTGTTACCGGAATTTTTTTTGAATGTAGACAACTACACAATATTGCCGAAAGTATTGGGCCAGCCCTCCAAATCATTGGATTTAGATGTTCAAATCACCTCCATGGCAACAGGTGTATAAAATCAAGCACCTAAGCATGTAGACTGCTTCTTCAAACATTTGTGAAAGAATGGGTCGCTCTCAGTGAATTCAAGCGTGGACCCATGATAGGCTGCCACCTCTGCAATAAGTCCATCTGTGAACTTTTTTGCTACTAAATATTCCATGGTCAACTGTTAGTGGTATTATAACAAAGTGAAAGCAACTGGGAACAACAGCAACTCAGCCACAAAGTGGTAGGTCACTTAAAATGACAGTACAGGGTCAGCATCTTCAGATTAGCACAACAGTGCGCCGAGAGCTTCATGAAATGGGTTTCCATTGGAGAGCAGCTGCATCTAAGCCGTACATCACCAAGTGCAATGCAAAGTGTTGGATGCAATAGTGTAAAGCACACCGCCACTGGACTCTAGAGCAGTAGAGACGTTTTCTCTGGAGTGATGAATCACGCTTCTCTGTCTGGCAATCCAATGGATGTGTCTGGGTTTTGCCTGACTGCATTGTGCCAAATATAAAGTTTGGTGGAGGGGGGATTATGGTGTGGGGTTGTGGGAACAGTTTGGGGATGGCCCCTTCCTGCTCCAACATGAGCGCGCACAGTGCACAGAGCAAGGTCCATAAATACATGGATGAGTGAGGTTTGGGGTGGAGGAACTTGACTGGCCTCCACAGAATCCTGACCTCAACCTGATAGAACACCATTGGGATGAATTAAAGCGGAGACTGCGGGCCAGGCCTTCACGTCTGACATCCATGCCTGACCTCACAAATGCACTTCTGGAAGAATGGTCAAACATTCCCATAGACACTCTTCAAAAAACTCTCTTCAATTCCCAAAAGAAAAGTCACACTTTCACCCTTGAAAGTACAAACACCATAAACCTTTTCTCCAATACCTTTATCCCAACACCCTAATAGTCCTCACTGCAAATAATGTCCAAAACCTGTCCAAAATAAATCGTCCAAATATTGCATGAAATATCCGATTCAATTCGCCACTCCAGATCCAGAGTACCTCAAAAAAAAAATATATATTTTTTTTGAGGTACTCTGGAGCTGGAGTGGCGAATTGAATCGGATATTTCATGCAATGTTTGGATGATATATTTTGGACAGTTTTTGGACATTATTTGCAGTGAGGACTATTAGGGTGTTGGGATAAAGGTATTGGAGAAAAGGTTTATGGTATTCCCATAGACACACTCCTAAACCTTGTGGACAGCCTTCCTAGAAGAGTTGAAGCTGTTATAGCTCCAAAGGGTGGGCCAACTCTATATTAAACCCTACAGACTAAGACTGGGATGCCAATAAAGTTCATGTTCGTGTAAAGGCAGGTGTCCCAATACTTTTGGCAATATAGTGTATGTATGGCCCAAGCACTTAACTCTCACAAGAACATATCATGGTGCTGCATGTGCAACTCTGGCATTGCAAATTCCACATTCTGACGACCTGATGATGTTGAGAATATGAACTGAGAGACACACTAGCAATGCTATCTACATGTATGCAAAATAAAATATAGGGGTGTACTGCAGTTTCCTTTACAGAAATGAAATACACATTTGTAAACATCAGCAAGCATTCAAGGAAAACATGTACCAGAGTGTAAAGCAGACTGCCATCCTGATTTTATTGTAAGAGGTAAACGGCAACCATTTTACAAAATCATGGAATGAACTGTCAACTCACTATAAACATAAACATGTTTGGAAATAAAATAATAGATTGAGTATACCATGTAATATAATATAATGATGTTCCTCTAATTAGTATCTGACAGCTGAAAAGAAAATAAATGTTGTTTATAAAACTGTCATGGATACAGTTTTCATAACAGCTTTATGATACTGCTTTCCTAATCAAATAATATGTGATAAGTATATTTCAATTTCCTACTTGCACTAACACATCTGCTTTAATTTTTTTCCTCAACAGATATTGCTGCAGGCTGAATTTTAAGGCAAAAGAAAAATCAGACTATGCTATTCTATTCATGTAAAGCTGCTGAAGTGCACACACTTAAGAGATGTTGGTAAGTATCATTGCTGAATAACACTAGTATACTTTTTTCAAACCTGTTTTTCTTTAAATTACATAATTGAGCAGACCTAACTCCATGGCTTTGCACCCCGAAATTCAATGGTGCCCCCTCGCCCAGGACGAGTAACATTGATATCAGAAAGTAGATGGGCTGGTGGGCAGCATGCAGCCTCGTCCATGCCAAGTAGACATGGCTGTACATTGCCTTGCCCCTGTCCAATGCACTGCATTTGATTCCTTGGTCCAGAATGCATCATTCATTGCTATTTGTGAAGGGGGGAGACTCTGCTGTGATAGGAGGACACCAACAGGCAGGGGGACTCTGATGGGATGGGGGCGACCCTAAATTGAAGGAGGCAATGTAATGGGGGAACAGTGATGTAAAGGGGGCTGACTCTGAAATGCTGGAACTCCCACATGTGGCGCCAAGGAGTGGGTAACATCATCATCTAGTTCCAATGTCAGTGTCCTTCAGCCCAAAAAATAAAATTCAGGACTGGGGTGTCTCGGGATGTCACATACTTTTAGAGGGTGCCATGACTAAAAATAAGTTGAGAAAAGCTGGCCTAATACATGTTCTTTACATTGCAGCCACATAGAGATGTAGGGAACTAGAAGAAGAGTTGAAAGGATAAAAAATATAGTATGTTAACATTATGCCCCCCTGACTTTTTTTTACTGCACCCCCAGATCAGACAGGGTATATCTGGCCCTGTGAGATACTGGTGACTGAAAGCCACACTCTAATATTTGCTCTTCCAAACACTATTATTTTTGCTGTCAGTAGTGAAGGGCTAAATACCCCCCTGTTGGGTTCACGGTTGAATATTCAAACCTATCGAAAGTTCAATCACGAACTTCGAACTCAGTGCAAGACTATGGGATTCAAACTTGTGAATTCAAAAGTTCATAAGGCTTATATGCAAGTTATTGGCCATAAAAGGGGTATGGTGACTCAGATAGTGACCTGAGGGACATGAATCAGTGAAAATAAAAATGTAAAAAAATACTGTTTTTAAAGGATGTTTTTAAATATCATGCCTGGGGGTCCCCTTAAACTACCTGCAAAGTTGCACATCTGTACAATGTATAAAACCTGCTGCAGCAGGACTGACATTTTTTTTCAAAAAAGACAGTGTGGGGTCCTCCCCATAATCAATAAAAAAAGAAAAAGACCCTTTAGATCTGGTAGGAAGGTTAGGAGGGACCCCACAGTAAAAAATTAAAAGAAAAAGTGTGTGGGGTTCCTCCTAAAAGCCATACCAGGTCCTTTAGGCCTGCTAATACCTTAAAGGGGAACCCCACCTTTAAAAATGAGAGGAAAAAGGGCTCGGGGTTCCCCTAAAAGCCATACCAGGCCCTTTTAAGCCTGGTAGGACTTTTAAGAGGAACCCCCCACAAATGGGGGGGAGGCGTGGGGTCCCCCCTAAATTCCTACCAGACCCTTGTTCCGAGCACAGGCCTGGCAGGGCAGGAAAGGGAGGAACGAGTGAGCACCCCCCCTCCTGAACCGTAACAGGCCACATGCCCTCAACATGGGGGGGGGTGCTTTGGGGTAGGGGGGCCCCCCAAAGCACCTTGTCCCCATGTTAATGGGGACAAAGGCCTCTTCCCCACAAACCTTGGCTGCGGTTATGGGGTTCTACGAGGGGTGACTTATTAGAATCTGGAAGCCCCCTTTAACACGGGGCCCCCAGATCCCACCCCCCCTTGTGAAAGAGTATGGGGCACATAGTACCCCTACCCATTCACCAAAAAAATGTAAAATGGGAACAAAAACACAAAACAGTTTTGACAAGTCCTTTGTTAAAAAAAAAAAAAAGCCAAAAAATGGTTCCATCATTGTAATCCATGGTCAATCACGGCATCCAGCATTGTCACGCCACCGCCTCGCCAAAATAAAAAAAAACCATGACACCGTCACCGACCCGTCGGCACCCGCCGAGCACTCGTTGCAATTTGATATTTTCCAGTCAGATGTAAACAATTGGGTGGAGCTAGCTGTAACATCACCTCTAGCTCTGCCCAGTTGTGGTGTGATTGGCCAAAGCATTGCATCTGACCTATGGTCAGGTGCATTGCTTTGGCCAATCACAAAGCACTGTCAGAGCACAGTGTATTGTGGGGCGGTAAGTTTGTGTGTTCGCCAAACACATGAATGGCAGATGTTCGAGTCAAATTTAGTTTCGACTCGAACATCAAGGACACCACTAGCTGTCAGTAGAGTTGCCACCTCATCCCTTTAAACCTGAACACATATTATTTGCACAAGTTCTATGGCTGATTAAAGTGGTAATTAAATTCACATAATGCCTTATCTGCATTAAATTAGCCTCAGAACCTGTGTAATTAATGTGTTCGGTTTTAAAGGGATGAGGTGGCAACCCTAGCTGTAAGTATTACAACTGCATCCATTGTTAGATTGTAAGCTCCAAGGAGCAGGGCCCTCCTAACCCTCTTGTATTGAACTGTATTGTTGCTGTATTGTGTCCCGTTATATTGTAAAGCGCTGAGCAAACAGTTGGCTCTATATAAATCCTGTATAATAATAATAATGGTATTCCCAACCATGGACCACCCCTCCTTGATGCATTTCACCAGTACTGGCTTGATTATGATGGTGAAATGGTGAAACAAGTAAAGGAAGGGCAGTCCCTGGGTGGGAACATTATGGATGCAGTTGTATTGCTGACAGCAAATTAAAAGTGTTTGGAAGAGTAACTATTAAAGTGCGGCCTTCATTCATCAGTATCTTTTGGTGGTTATCAGAGATGGGACTTTTGAACCCGCACCCTGGGCATCTGGAATGGCGTTGTGGATTTGAGATCTAACTCCATAGTTGTAATAATGCATTATCAAAAACATGCTTACCCCCGCATCTGTATATCTCTTATGAACCAAGTCAATATTTCAGCAATGAGCTTGGTGATATCCTGGTCATTACTTAAAGGCTAAGTTCCCCCTCGAAAAAAAAAAAAAAAATTCTATATTTTTGCAGAAAAAAAAAATGCATTTATTTTATTTTTACATGAGCCTGCAAAGTATATCAGTGACCAGGAGGGAGCTATGGGACACCTCAGTGTTGGAGATATGGTGAATATAGTTCCACTTTAAATAAACAACCAGCAGATGTTTCAAAACTGTTAGAAATGAAATAAAACTGACTTTGGAGTCACTGTTGTGATTTTTGAGGATGAATTAGTTCACAATAAAAAGAACTAGAGAAATCACCCCTCTTGCTTTAAAGAGGTAGTAAATCCCCTGCAAGGCAATGGCATAATGTGATAGTCTGCATCGTTTACTAGCACATTATGAAATACTTTAGAACAAAGCCCTCTAGTGGTGTGAAAGGGTTTCCATCTTCCCCCAATCTTCCTTTCAGGTTTGCTGGCTCCAGTCCTTTGAATAGCTGAGCTGCGATTTATGTCACTCCTGTGCATGTGAATGTGGGTCACGGTTTACATCATAGAGCTCTGAAGGGATGGCATGGATATGCTGTCCCTTCAGAGTGCATGTACAGGTGACGTCACCAGCATCCAGTGTGAATATCTCCTAAACATAGCAAGTTTAGGAGATATTCACTGTACTTATTATAGGCTTATCTGTCAGTACAACTTCAAAAGCAGAGTTAATTACCACTTTAAAGCCCCTTTACTGAATATTAACGTGGACCACCCCCCCCCCCCCCCCTAAATTACTCATCAGCATGCATCTCAGCTCTCAGCACATCAAATTCCCTTTAATTAAGCCAGGTTCTCTCTGTCCTTCATAAACAGCCTTTTAAACTCATTAAGTCCCTTTCACATGGGGCAGATCCACTTTGCTCTGGTCCCCTGCAGAGCAAAGCAGGCGGATGACAGTTCCATGTCCACTCAGTTTATGCAGAGCATACACGGACTGAGCCCGCTCTGCTCCAGGGCTGGTCAGTGTACACGGACCTGACTACTTCCAGTCCGATCCACATAGATGGAAGAGGACGCCTCTTCTTCCGCTTGTTTTTAGCAGACCAGATCAGAGGTAGGCGGGTGTAAATGGACACACCTAGACGTCTGCCTAGATGTAAGAGGATGGATTAATAATGGTGTGACCCTCCTGCGCTCCAAATGTGTGTTAAATAATACAAAATAAAAATATATATAATAAAGGAACCCCAAACAGCTGCTAGCATTAAATCATATACCAGTGATCAAGTGAATGTAAACCATAAGAATGCTGCGCTAACATTCAAATTAATAAATAAAGTGAATGTGGAATTCAATATCTCAAAAGAAATATTAACAATGATAATAAGTATAATAGTGAATGTGCTTAGTGATAACACAAAATTATAATAAAAACACAAAATTTAAATCAATACGCATGTGCAAAAGGATGCACATACATATATTGCATCACACGTGCAAAAAGTGAAGTGAAATATATCTAAATAATACACGCAAACTCAAAGTCCAATGAATATTAAAGGTGAAAAAATTCCAATAATGGAATATTAAAGGTGAAAAAATATATAGTTTTTGGTTGACTGTGTTTCCAATAAACTGTAAAGTAACCACAGGTGAAACAAAACGTGCAGGTATCTGGGTGTAGATAGAGCTTGTGAATCCAACCACCTTCTGGATTAGCCTCTCACCTCATCACTTCGACCCTTGCGGGTCAAAGAGCAGTAATGGATCCCTCTCACAGATCCTCCAGGCACCAAAGCACTCCAAAAACACTTCTCAGGATATAATATTCCCACTCAGCTCTTCTTCAAGTAAAGATGAAATATCACTTTCCCAGAACAAAACAGAGGGATCCTCCCATAGTGTAGTATGTTTATTATAGGAACATCAAATCTTGTAATGAAAATAGACTTACGTAGCAGCCAGTCCACATTCGACCCTCATGCTTTCAAATGAGGATATATGTGTGTAAATTGGGTGTACAGCTGAATCCACAGGTGTACCCTGATGAAGTCACGTGATATTGTGACGTAACGCGTCGGCGTAGCGCGGTGACGTATTTCCGGCGTGGCGGCCATCTTGGTACACCTGTGGATTCAGCTGTACACCCAATTTACACACATATATCCTCATTTGAAAGCATGAGGGTCGAATGTGGACTGGCTGCTACGTAAGTCTATTTTCATTACAAGATTTGATGTTCCTATAATAAACATACTACACTATGGGAGGATCCCTCTGTTTTGTTCTGGGAAAGTGATATTTCATCTTTACTTGAAGAAGAGCTGAGTGGGAATATTATATCCTGAGAAGTGTTTTTGGAGTGCTTTGGTGCCTGGAGGATCTGTGAGAGGGATCCATTACTGCTCTTTGACCCGCAAGGGTCGAAGTGATGAGGTGAGAGGCTAATCCAGAAGGTGGTTGGATTCACAAGCTCTATCTACACCCAGATACCTGCACGTTTTGTTTCACCTGTGGTTACTTTACAGTTTATTGGAAACACAGTCAACCAAAAACTATATATTTTTTCACCTTTAATATTCCATTATTGGAATTTTTTCACCTTTAATATTCATTGGACTTTGAGTTTGCGTGTATTATTTAGATATATTTCACTTCACTTTTTGCACGTGTGATGCAATATATGTATGTGCATCCTTTTGCACATGCGTATTGATTTAAATTTTGTGTTTTTATTATAATTTTGTGTTATCACTAAGCACATTCACTATTATACTTATTATCATTGTTAATATTTCTTTTGAGATATTGAATTCCACATTCACTTTATTTATTAATTTGAATGTTAGCGCAGCATTCTTATGGTTTACAAGAGGATGGATTCTCTTCCGTTTGTTTTTAGTGGACTGGATCAGATTGGAGGTAGGTGGGTTTAAACAGACACAAGCCCGTATACACCCGCTGGTCCATAAACAGGAATGAACTGTCTGATCAGGTCCGCCTGAAAAACTGACAGGCGGATCTAAGTTGAATGGTCATGTAAAAGGGGCCCTAGAGACATTCCTTTCTCTACTCTCACCTGCAGGGTGTTATTCCTTGTTCCATCATCTCTCCAAGGTAAGTGTCTGCACTGGCAGCCTTTCCTTAAGGGGAATCTTTCTGGCTTTGCATAGGTGTTGAGGCCTAGAAGCCTAGGACTCCCCCCCCCATGCCTCCGGTTCCCTTTTGATAAAGAAAAAATATATTATTTTATGAAGCCTACCTCATTACCTCCTATTCCAATGTGGTCAGCAACTATGTGGTTGAGGAGGTTCTGTGAGTGCTACCTGCAGCTGGACCTGGCCACTGTAGTTACAATACGTTCTTTCAGGCATCAGAGGCAGAGTGGTCATCAAATGGGATCCTGCCACCAGTAGGAAATGCAACAAAGAGGTTCTTACATAGCACCTCCCCCTCACCCCAACCGTCCTTCTCTATCTCACCACCACCACCACCTCAATCCTCTTTCTCACAACCAGCACCCCAACCCTCTTCCTCCTTCCCACTGCCAGCACCCCAACCCTGTACAGTGCCTTGAAAAAGTATTCATACCCCTTGACATTTTCCCTTATTTTGTCATGTTACCACCAAAAACATATATGTACTTTATTGGGATTTTATGTGATAGACCAACATAAAGTGGCACTTAATTGTAAAGTGGAAGGAAAATGATAAATGGTTTTCAATATTTTTTACAAATAAATACTGTATCTCAAAGAAGCGAGTGCACCCATCACATTTCTGTTAATATTTTATTATATATTTTCATGTGACAACACTGAAGAAATGACACTTTGCTACAATTTAAAGTAGTGAGTGTACAGCTTGTATAACAGTGTAAATTTGCTGTCCCCTCAAAATAACTCAAAACACAGCCATTAATGTCTAAACCGCTGGCAACAAAAGTGAGTACACCCCTAAGTGAAAATGTCCAAATTGGGCCCAGTTAGCTATTTTCCCTCCCCGATGTCATGTGACTCGTTAGTGTTACAAGGTCTCAGGTGTGAATGGGGAGCAGGTGTGTTAAATTTAGTGTTATCGCTCTCACTCTCTCATACTGGTCACTGGAAAAAAAGAATTTCTGCTCTACATAAAGATGGCCTAGGCTATAAAAAGATTGCCAAGACCCTGAAACTGAGCTGCAGCATGGTGGCCAAGACCATACAGTGGTTTAACAGGACAGGTTCCACTCAGAACAGGGCTCACCATGGTCGCCAAAGAAGTTGAGTGTACGTGCTCACAGTCATATCTAGAGGTTATCTTTGGGAAATAGACGTATGAGGGCTGCCAGCCTTGCTGCAGAGGTTGAAGGGGTGGTGGGGTCAGCCTGTCAGTGCTCAGACCATAAGCCGCACACTGCATCAAATTGGTCTGCATGGCTGTCGTCTCAGAAGGAAGCTTCTTCTAAAGATGATGTAAAAGAAAGCCCACTAACAGTTTGCTGAAGACAAGCAGACTAAGGACATGGAGTACTAGAACCATGTCCTGTGGTCTGATGAGACCAATATAAACTGATTTGGTTCAGATGGTGTCAAGCATCTGCGGCGGCAACCAGGTGAGGAGTACAAAGACAATTGTGTTTTGCCTACAGTCAAGCATGGTGGTGGGAGTGTCATGATCTGGGGCTGCATGAGTGCTGCCAGCACGGTGGAGCTACAATTCATTGAGGGAATCATGAATGCCAACATGTACTGTGACATACTGAAGCAGAGCATGATCCCCTCCCTTCGGAGACTGGGCTACAGGGCAGTATTCAACATGATAACAACCCCAAACACACCTCCAAGACAACCACTGCCTTGCTAAAGAAGCTGAAGGTAATGGACTGGCCAAACGTGTCTCCAGACCTAAACCCTATTCAGCATCAGTGGGGCATCCTCAAACGAAAGGTGGAGGAGTAAAGGTCTCTAACATCCACCAGCTCCGTGATGTCATCATAGAGGAGTGGAAGAGGACTTCAGTGGCAACCTGTGAAGCTCTGGTGAACTCCATGCCCAAGAGGATTAAGGCAGTGCTGGAAAATAATGGAGGCCACACAAAATGTTGACACTTTGGGCCCAATTTGGACATTTTCCCTTAGGGGTGTACTCACTTTTGTTGCCAGCGGTTTAGACATTATTGGCTGTGTGTTGAGTTATTTTGAGGGGACAGCAAATTTACACTGTTATACAAGCTGTACACTTAATACTTTACATTGTAGCAAAGTGTCATTTCTTCAGTGTTGTCACATGAAAAGATATAACAAAATATTTACAAAAATGTGAGGGGTGTACTGACTTCTGTGAGATACTGTCAGGGCTCCCAGTAAGACCAGAGATGCGTGAACTGACACAGGGAAATGCAGGCTCAAGTATGGTGTAACAATATAACTTTTTAAGGGTTATACACAAATATAACGCACAATATAACAAAACCAAACCTCCAACTGATAACGGAATGTACACAGATAAGAGCAGTCAGGGCTGGCGAGGAGGAGTGGTCAGGCGGGCCGGGTCAGGAATCATCGGGCAGACAAGACACAAAGGAGTAGGCAGAGCGTAGTCAGACGGGCCGGGTCAGGAACAATCAGGCAGACAAGGTACCAAAGGAGCAGGCTGGAGAGTGGTCAGGAATAGCCGAGGTCAGGACAGGCGGAGTTCATTCAGGGCCAGGATCAAGCAGAATCAGGAATCAGGCAGGAAGCAGACAGGATGCAGGTACAGGGGCTCATGGGAAACATACACCATGGCACTGACTGCAGGTCTGGCCATTCCTTAAATACACTTCCTGCAATCAGCCTCAGGTGATGGCTGACTGCAGGAGTGAGCTTCTGGTTGCTGAGAGCACCCGCTGGCCAGCCCTGGTACTGCAGCCCACAAGGCAGGTGAGTCCCACCACCATTGGCAAGTCCATTCCTGACTGTACCCCCCCCTCAAGGAGTGGCCTCAGGACACTCCAAACAGTCCGTAATGGCCCAAATGTTCCACCGCCTGGGTCCGGCAACTGGCTAGACATCCCATTTCCGGAATCAAGTGATTGGCTGGGTCTCCTGCTGATAGGCCTATCTTTTTGCAGGAGACCGCAGGAAGGCAGATTGGAACACAGGATTTCCAGAAGCAGGCTGGGCATCAGGAGCCGGTACATCACGCTGGGCAGCGGGCGGAGGCACGTCAGGCTGGGCAGCAGGCAGAGGCACGTCCGGCTGGGCAGCAGGCAGAGGCACGTCAGGCTGGGCAGCAGGCAGAGGCACGTCAGGCTGGGCAGCAGGCAGAGGCACGTCAGGCTGGGCAGCGGGCACCGGCTTATCAGGCGAGGCAGCGGGCACTAAGTCATATTACACAACAGCGGGCACCGGGTCATCTGGCACGACAGCGGGCACCGGGCCATCGGGTGAGGCAGCAGGCACCGAGGCATCAAGCTCGACAGCAGGCACCGAGTCATCTGTCAGAACAGCGGGCACCGAGTCATCTGGCAGAACAGCGGGCACCGAGTCACCAAGCTCGACAGCGGGCACCGAGTCAACTGGCATGACAGCGGGCACCGAGTCAACTGGCACGACAGCGGGCACCAAGTCATCTGGCACGACAGCGGGCACGGAGTCATCTGGCACGACAAGTTGCACCGGGTCATCTGGCATGACAGCGGGCACCGAGTCATCTGGCACGACAGCGGGCACCGAGTCACCAAGCTCGACAGCGGGCACCGAGTCACCTGGCACGTCAGCAGGCACTGAGTCAACTGGCACGACAGCGGGCACCGGGTCATCTGGCACGACAGCAGGCACCGAGTCATCTAGCCGGACCACGGGCACCGAGGCTCCAGGCCGGACCACGGGCACCAAGGCACCAGGCTGGACCACGGGCACCGAGGCACCAGGCTGGACCACGGGCACCAAGGCACCAGGCTGGATCACGAACACCGGGTCATCAGGCTGGATCGGGTCATCAGGCTGGATCGGGTCATCAAGCTGGATCGGGCCATCAGGCTGGGTAGCGGGCACCAGGTCATCAAGCTGGATAGGATCATTAGGCTGGATCGGGTCATCAGGCCGGACCGGGTCATCGGGCCGGACCGGGTAATCAGGTTGGATCAGGTCATCGGGCTGGATCACGAACACCAGGTCATCAGGCTGGATCAGGCCATCAGGCTAGATTGGGTCATCAGGCTGGATCGGGTCATCAGGCTGGATCGGGTCATCAGGCTGGATAGCTGGCACTAGATCGTCAGGCTAGGTAGGAACATCAGGCTGGGTAGGAACATCAGGCCGGGTAGCGTACACTGGGTCATCGGGCATCAGGGTATCAGGCTGAATTGCGGGCGCCGGGGCACCAGGCTGAACCACGGAAGGCGGGTTCTCAGACGGCAGGCTGACCAGTTTGGATACTGGCAGGATGATATTGGTTGGAAAGAATTTTCGCCTTTTCCTGGTTTTAGTTACTGGAGCACTGTAAGTAAGCGCAGGTTTGTAAACAGATAGAGCAGCTGTAGGCAGAGAAGAGCTGGGGGATGGAGCAAAGGAGGGAGCAGTTGCTACAGAGGACTTCTTTACAGGGTTAAAGGCAGGATAGGTGCAGCGAGTGGGAGCAGGGGACTGACATGTGGTAGCTAGCAGGGTATACTGGGCTGTCATTGGGGGTGCTGTCGGGAGTGTAGGAAGAAAGCTTTGAGCAGAGGAATGATAAGAAGCAGGACTGGTTTGTTGCAAGCTGACTGAGGCTGGGTGTAACAAGTCTGCCCAGGACTGTAGTATGGGTTGAACACAACTCCGCTTACACACAGCCTGTCTGACCAAAGACTGCACTGCGTCTATACACTCCACTAGCACATGAGATGGACAAGCTGCATAAAGCAATCTGGATCCTCCTCCAACAACCATACCAGCGATTCCACTTGATCTGCACTGAATGGGGGAAAAAAGTCATCCCTGCTTTCAGGGGTACTAGCTGAAGCCAACTCCACACAAGCCTGAATTAATGGTTGCACCTCAGAGAACTCTGTGCCCTGATCTACCAGGGAATGAGCGACCCCTATGCATTCTAGCAGCTGATCCCTGGTATACTCCTGCAGAGTCTCATAGGCATATTCTTTGTCATCAAAGACTAGCAGACACAAGTATATAACCTCCTCCGGATGCATCCTTCACAACAATAAGCCAAGATGGCTTCCCTGTGCAGCCACTTCTGGTCAGGAATGGCCTTGGTGTAATGTCAGGGCTCCCGGTAAGACCAGAGATGTGTGAACTGACACAGGGAAACGCAGGCTCAAGTATGGTGTAACAATATAATTTATTAAGGGTTATACACAAATATAACGCACAATATAACAAAACCAAACCTCCAACTGATAACGGAATGTACACAGATAAGAGCAGTCAGGGCTGGCGAGGAGGAGTGGTCAGGCGGGCCGGGTCAGGAATCATCGGGCAGACAAGACACAAAGGAGTAGGCAGAGCGTAGTCAGACGGGCCAGGTCAGGAACAATCAGGCAGACAAGGTACCAAAGGAGCAGGCTGGAGAGTGGTCAGGAATAGCCGAGGTCAGGACAGGCGGAGTTCATTCAGGGTCAGGATCAAGCAGAATCAGGAATCAGGCAGGACGCAGGCAGGATGCAGGTACAGGAGCTCATGGGAAACATACACCAAGGCACTGACTGCAGGTCTGGCCATTCCTTAAATACACCTCCTGCAATCAGCCTCAGGTGATGGCTGACTGCAGGAGTGAGCTTCTGGTTGCTGAGAGCACCCGCTGGCCAGCCCTGGTACTGCAGCCTACAAGGCAGGTGAGTCCCACCACCATTGGCAAGTCCATTCCTGACAGATACTGTATGTGAAAAGTGTGGTGTGCATTTGTATTCAGCCCCCCTGAGTCAATACTTTGTAGAACCACCTTTCACTGCAACTACAGCTGCAAGTCTTTTTTGGGATATCTCTACCAGCTTTGCACATCTAGAGAGTGAAATTTTTTCCCATTCTTCTTAGCAAAATAGCTCAAGCTCTGTCCGATTGGATGGACAGCGTCTGTGTACAGCAATTTTCAAGACTTGCCACAGATTCTCAATTGGATTTAGGTCTGGACAGCTAGGCGTCTGCTGCTGTGTTGTGGCACAGGCTATAAACTTGTGAATGAGGGAATTTGGAAAAGCTGGTATTAAGACGTTGGGCATAAGAATGATTTAAGGACATTTTTTTTCTTCTCCTGTATGAACAGATTTGTTAAAAAAGGCCCCAAAATACCGCAGAGCTCTTTGAACCAGCACTAGGGACAACTGTGCTCAAGTATGCTATGAGTGAAATCAGAACATCCAATTTGCACTGTCAGAAGTGGAGGGCACCACATTAACTACACAGATACATCTGTTTCAGGTCTATCTGTGCCACCCATGCAACTTTCTGTTTCAAAGTGAAATAGAAACTATTGCAGGTCTGCCCCTAATTAAAGCGGATTTCCACCCAAAAGGGGAAGTTCCGCTTTAAAGACTGTTCCCCTGCTCCCCATTAAGGGTTGGCACCTTTGGGAAGTGGGGGGGGGGGGGGGAGCGAGAACCTGAATTTGACAGGTACCCACTCCCACTTCTGCTGCGATTGCCTAGGCGATCAGAAGCGGAAGTTGTCCTCCTATCCTCCCTCCCCGTAGTCTTTTGGGACAGGTCCCAGTAGACACCTGGGCCATTCAGGAAGCGCAGTGCTTCTCGCGCGTGCGCATTGGGCACCCAGCTGTGAAGCCACAAGCTGTCACTGCCGGGTGCCACACTGAAGATGCCGGCGCCTGGAATACAGTATGGCTGGTGAAACGGGCTGCGGGGAGGACACCGCTGGATCGTGGGACAGGTGAGTGGCTGTTTTTTAAAAGTCAGCAGCTATAGTTTTTGTAGCTGCTGACTTTTATTTTTTTTGACAGTGTGAGTGGAACTCCGCTTTAACAGAGGGAATGTGGCAGTTTTCCATATAGAAATTACCTGTTGGACAGAGTGTGAGCTGTCAGAAAACAACTGGCATCCCTCCCTCTGCCCATGCAGTAATTACATAAAAGAGCAGAGCCTGCAGGGTTAACAAGTTCTCATGTTCTCTATGCTTTGTCACAGCCACAGAACAGAGAACTAATCAGTCCAAACTAGACTATAAACTTTTTTTTTTAGTTTTGGACAGAGAGGAGGAGAGCAGTTTTTTTATTGCTGCCTGTGCCCCATCACTTCTCTGCTTGTTCTATATGCTGTTATCACTAAGTGAAAGTGAAAGCAAAGAAAATGCCTAATTTATGGTTGCCCCAGAACACTAATAGAAGGAAAATCTGCCAGTGGAAACACTAGTTGCGGCAACCCTGGTAACAACTAAAGGATTCCTTCACTTTAGAGAAATTTTCTCTCACTTTCTGTTTTTGTTATAGGACAGGAAATGAAGGGAAATCTCCCCACTGTGACACAGATCACAAAAAAAACAGGCAAGAAGCCCTTATTCTCTCCATAATGAATTTAAAAATGTTGCTTTCAGCTCTTCTTTAGTCCTCATGCACACTGGATGTTTTTACAATTGCTGTTTTTGGCTTTTGCCCTTTTTTTTTCTACAGCCAATAAACTCCCCAGCATGTTATCCTATGGGTCCATGCACACATAGGCTTTAACCACTTGCCCTCCAGAGGATCCCCCCCCCCCCCATCCTGACCAGGCCATTTTTTGCAATACGGCGCCGTGCTATTTTCACTAACAATTGCATGGTCATGCAACACTCCACCCAAATAAAATGTATGTCCTTTTTTCCCACAAATAGAGCTTTCTTTTGGAGGTATTTGATTGCATGTGCATTTCTTTTATTTTTTGCGCTATAAACATAAAAAAGACCGACATTTTTGAAAAAAAAAAAGACCGACATTTTTGAAAAAACAAAAACCCTATATTTTTTACTTTTTGCTATTAAACATGTTCAATAAAAAAAAAAATCACATTTCATCATAAATTTAGGTCAAAATGCATTCTGCTAAATGTCTTTACTAAAACAAATCCTAATACATGTAAATCAATTGGTTTACGTGAAAGCTATAGTTTTTACAAATGGTGGTATATATACTGGAATTTTAAAAAAATATATTTTTTTTACTAGTAATGGCGGTGATCAGCGACTTATAGCGGGACTGTAGCGGGCATTCTGCCACTGGGGGGAACTGACTTGGTGTCTCTGACATCCCCAATGACACCAATACAGTGATCAATGCTAATAGAAAGCACTGACACTGTACTAATGGCACTGGGCAGGAAGGGGTTAACATGTGGGGTGATCAAAGGGTTAACTGTGTGCTGTTTTACTATGTGAGCTATGTGTGTGTTTCACTGTAAGCCCACTTGCTTTGTATGGCTCTGCTATGCAGAGCCATACAAAGCAGTGTGCAGGAGCTGACAGGGGAGAGATCTGTATTGTTTACATTGAGGTCTTTCCCCCATCAGAAATCTTTGGAGATCGACGGGTGCTGGCGGAGAATCCCCGTCTGGGACCTGGTGATCGAGAGCCAAAGCCGTGAATGCAAAATCACGTATTTATACATGATTTAGCGCACCCGTGCTGCCCTGTAGCAGTATTTCTGATATAGGGCAGTGTTTTTTTGACAGGGGAGGTTTTTTTGGCTGGAAAAAAACCGCAGAACTAGTGGGTATCTAGAGGAGTTTTTTAGCTGTAAAAACGCCCTAACGCTGGTAAACGCAGCAAAACACAGCAAACTGTTCCAAAATGCTATTTCTTTTTTGTGTGTAAAAAATGCAAATGCAGAGAAATGTGCTGAACGCTAATGCAAAAACGCTAAGAAATTTAGAAAAACATGCGTATTTAACCTGACTTCATACAACTAATGCTACTGGCGTTTTTAAAATGGCCAGTGTACATTAGGACTTAAGATGCTGGGCATAGTGATTTGTAAATATTTTTTCTTCTGCTCCTGCAGATATGTTAACCTTGGATCACAACTGTGCGGGCCGTGTGGCCCTCAAATTCGTGGGCACAGCAGTCCATTAATTTGAATGGGCTGCCATGCCTGCACTTTTTTAAACAGCAGTCACAGGGAAATAGCATGGTCTTTTTGACCATGCAATTTCCCTACAGTTCCTGCACCCGCTGGTTGAGATACGTGCGGGTGCTGTTCAGAATGAATTTGGCTGGAGGTTGTGGGTGTGGGAACAGATGCAATTCCTGCACCCAAAACCAGCCCACACAATGTGAACCAGGGCTAAAAAAAAGGGCCCAAAAACACTGCAGAGCTCCATGGACCACCCCTGGGGGTAGCTGTTTCTGAGTATGAGTGAAATCAGAATGTCCAATTATATTTGATCCAGTTCAGTGATTAAGGGTATTTAGGCCTCATTCACAGAGGGCATACAATACTGTACGCCCGTGCAGGGCTATGTTTACCTGTATGGGGATGCATGGGTGTTCTGTGCATTACAGTGCAGGCAGATGTCTCAATATGATATCTATGAGGGTGCACACAGGTCCTGGATCATACAAAGGGTGAGTTCAGGGACACGTACCTGCATCCACCAGATATCAGATCAATGGGGCTGCCTGCAGAGGGATGCATGGAACACTGGTGCACCCCCGTGGGCGTAAACATGGCCCTGCACATGTGTATTGTATGCCCTGTGTGGTTGAGGCCTTAAACTGTTGGAGATGTATGACAGCCAGGAAAATAGCATTTGAAGGTCAGTGTAGCAATGCATGTTTCTCTTTTCTCATTTCCTTTTAATACTCAGTCAGTGGGAATAAAAAAATTGCATTGCATCTGTGGTCAGTAGGAGGAGGAATAGCGCCCCACCATTTGTGTCAGTGGAAGGAACAATGCCCCATTATTGGTATCAGTGGCAGGAATAGTGCCCCATCTTTGATGTCAATGGAAGTATTAGTGTCCCGTCTTTGATGTCAGTGGAAGGAATAGTGCCCCATCATTGGTGTCAGTGGAAGGCATAGTGCCCCATCATTGGTATTAGTGGGAGGAATATTGCCCCATCATTGGTATTAGTGGAAGGAATAGTGCCCCATCATTGTTGTCAGTGGAAGGCATAGTGCCCCATCATTGGTATTAGTGGGAGGAATAGTGCCCCATCATTGGTGCCAGTGTGGGAGGAATAGTGCCCCATCATTGGTGTCAGTGGGAGGAATAGTGCCCCTTTGTTGGTGGCAGTCAAAGAAATAATGCTTTATTGTTAGCATGAGTGGAAGGAATAGTGGCCCTTCATTGGTGTCATTAGCGGGAAAAGTGCCCCATCATTGGTGTCAGTGGAAGGAATAGTGCCACATCATTGGTATCAGTGGCAGCAATAGTGCCCCATCTTTGATGTCAGTGGAAGAAATTATCCACCATCATTGGTGTCAGTGGAAAGAATAGTGCCCCATCCAGGGCTGTCTTAATGAATGGGCACACCTGGGTATTGTCCAGGGGCCCCAGGTGCATGGGAGGCCCATGATCAGAGCCAGGACAAAGGTGGAGTGGCGGATGCTGTGTTGGGGGGGGGGGTGCACTGGCAATTTGGCCGATGGTGCACCTTTTTTTTTTTTATAGGAGTGACTGCAATATCACTCCTGTGAGAAGACGTAGTGGCTGGCTTCTGCTGGAGAGAGGATTCACCATTTTCCTCCCTCCTGCAGGGAGCAGAAGAGAGTCAGCACAGAGACTGAGAAGTAATTTCTCAGCGCAAGAGAGGAAGGAGGAGCTGCCTTCATTGCAGGCGGAAACAGTATCTGTTATCTGTGATTACATGAGGGAAAGGGGGGGGCAAATCTGATGTATGGGAGCACTGTGATGGGGACACCTGTTGTTTGGGGACACTGCAATGGGGACACATGATATATGGGGCACTGTGATGGGGGCACCTGATATGTGGGGACACTATGATGAGGACAACTGATGTATGAAGCAGTGTGATGGGGAAATGTGATTATGGGGACACTGTGATAGGGACACCTGATTTCAGAGGACACTGTGATGGGACACCTGATGTATGGGTACACTGCGACAGGGACATGTCATGTATGGGGATACTGTGATGGGGACACCTGATGAGGACTGGTAGGGACCCCAGTGCATTGCGTTGCCCAAGGGCCCTTGATACTAGTAAGATGACACTGGCCTCATCATTGGTGTCAGTGGCAGGAATAGTGTTCCAACATTTATATCAGTGGAAGGAAGCATGGAACATCACTTGTGTCAGTAGAAGGAATAGGACCCCACTGTTGTCATCAATGAGAGGAATTATGCTCCGCTGTAGGCATCAGTGGAAACAATGGTGCTTCAACACTGGTGTCAGTAGGAGGAAATATTGCCTTGAATCATTGGGTTGAATAGTGCCCCTAGGGCCGCATAAAGGCATGCAAAGGGACACATCTGGCTCTCGGGCCACAGTTTGGGGTCGCAGCATTAGAGCACAGTGTGGTCAGTTCTCTAGCTGTGCTGGAACTCAGTCTGCTTGCCTCCAATGATCAGACTTCTCACACAATAACCCCCTGCACAGCCAATCACTGGAGAGATGGGAAGATCAGTGTACTGCTGTTTCTCTGCCCCCACCTCTCTGTGTTTCTGAAAACACAGGGTATGTGATCAATTACAAAAAAGGGGAAAAAATAAATCAGTATTTTGTTTTTATATCTATACACAAATGTTTCACCTTTCATTTCTGTTTTAAATTGAATAGCTAGTTTCACAAGGCCGGGGTTTGCCTCTAACACTGTAAAGGAACCATCAATGTATCTGCACTGACAGCTCCTTTCCAGCTACAGTCTTCCCATTCCATGAAGGTGGGCGGGCAGAGGAGTATTGGGCGGGGCTCACACCAGAGCCATGTGACGTCCCGGAAATACCAAGTGTGCTGCCTTAATTCTTCCCATCCGGTGTGTGGTGGGTGGCGCTAAATAGCTGCGTTTGAGGCCCGGCATTGATGGTGGGATCAGTCTGTAGCCATGGCTTCGCCTAGTAGCAGTAATGGCCCCTCTGAGAAGAAGAAAGTCACCGAGCTCCGTGTTATCGACCTGAAGTCCGAACTGAAGCGGAGAAACCTGGACGTGACCGGGGTAAAGAACGTACTGGTGGCCCGGCTCAAGGAGGTATGAGGCCTGCTAGGGTGATGGCTGGCCTGCCAGCGGAGGCCCTGGCTGTGTTTGTGGAGGGGCTGGGCGGCTGTAGGTGAACACCTTCGTCTGTATGGGTCAGCCGGTGTTCCGTCTGGTCTCACATTTCCAGGGACAGGCCTGAGTGTAGTCCTAGGACATGTGCACAGCCCATGGGAGGCCGGCTCCCTTTTCTGGATCGGGATTAGCCTGCCAGCTGACCGTCTAAGGCCGCATTCACTGTAATATGTCCGATGCTGCGCTTGTTTGTTTTCTTTATTTTGTATGCTTGTATTTCTTTCATTGCACAGGCTGCCCTATACACCACAAATGTGGCTGCAGAGTTACTCATTCATCTTTAACTGCTTTCCCTCCATCCTGTAGCAGATATCCTGCTACAGGGCGGCAGGGGTGCGTAAAAATTGTGTATTTGTATATATGTATTTGTGATTTTGCATTTCCAGGTAGGGGGTGCGTGCCGAGATTCGTGGCCTCGGCTGTCAATCACCGGTTCCCTGCCGGTAATTACTCACCGGCACCCAGTGATTGAGGAGCATTACCGACGGAGGGGGAGAACTGTAAGTAAACAATACAGATCTCTCCCCTGTCAGCTCCTGCACACTGCTAGGCATGGCTTTGCAGAGCCATGCAAAGCAGTGTGCTTACAGTGAAACACACACAGCTTACAATAAAGCAGCACACAGTTAACCCTTTGATCACCCCCTCATGTTAACCCCTTCCTGCCCAGTATCATTAGTACAGTGTCAGTGCTTTTTATTAGCAGTGATCACTGTATTGGTGTCACTGGGGATGTCAATCACACCAAGTCAGTCTCCCCCCCCCCAGTGTCAGAATGCCTGCCGCAGTTCTGCTATAAGTCGTTGATCGCTGCCATTACTAGTAAAAATAAAATCCCAGTATATATACCGCCATTTGTAAATGCTTTAACTTTCACGTAAGCCAATTAATTTACACGTATTGGAATTTTTTTTTTTTTTAGCGAAGACATGTTGCAGGATACATTTTGGCTTAAATTTATGACAAAATTAGATTTTTTTTTTTTTTTTTTTTCTGGACATGTTTAATAGCAAAAAGTCAAATTTTTTTTTTCCACAACATTGTTTATTTTCTTGTTTTATAGCACAAAAAATAAAAATGCAAATACCACCGAAAGAAAGCTCTATTTGTGGGAAAAAATACGTAATTTTCATTTGGGTGCAGCGTTGCATGACCGTGCAATTGTCAGTAAAAGTATCATAGCGCCGTAATGCAAAAAATGGCCTGGTCAGGAAGGGGGGTAAATCCTCTGGATGGCAAGTGGTTAAGTGATCAGCTTCATGTGTGTAACTGTACGAAACACATGCGTGTGTATAATAAGTGACGCCACAATAGTCCTGCTTGCTGTTTTTATTTATTTTTTTAATATATTGAGCTCCTAGGATTTTGTCTGCATTCCCATGAATGCAGCTTTAGGCTTTGTTCACACTTGTGTTGCACTTTGAAGAGCAGTCTGGTTGGATCACTCTTCAGAGAGCATTTGACAGGTGGTGAGGAGGGGCTGTATCTCCTCCTCACTACCTGTTTTAACTCCCTAAATGCCAGACTACCATACGAGTGCATTCTTTTTGCAGTGTGGCCCATTAGCTTGAACGGGTCACATTCTCGGTGTGAAATGGGGTATAATCCCTGCTGCTACATGTGTACACCCCGGCATCTACCCTCCCAGCTAAAGGGGGAGCAGTTGTGGTTGGAGGCGGCAAAACCCTGCAATTGAAATGAGCCTTTACAGTGATCAATGCTGTTTAACGACTAAATTCACCTTTAGACAAAAAATATTAAATGCGTATGTTTTTGCAGGTAATTTTGCATTTACTATTTTTTTTGTTTTAGGAGCCTGGAAAGCATTACCATGTGGGTGTCCTGCAGACTCAGTGTATATTGTCTGCTCATACAGTCAGGCAGTTTAACACTGACGGAAAAATTGATGAGCTACCACAATGCTCAACAGCATTCATTCATTGAGAATTACGAGCCGACATCCGCAAAGGCTGTCAGGACTTGTAGTTTCCCATTAGCTAGCTGTCACATCAGGGGATTGGGGGGGGTGCGGGGGCTGGTGACACGTTACACCCTGAATTTGTGTTCTGTGTGGAACAGCGGTTGTACATAAAAGCTGATTGTTGTAAGCACCCCATCAGTAGTAAATTGTTTGTCATTCTTAAACTGATACATTTGCGGGGCAGCTTGTTCTGTTGAAAAAGAGGCTTATTGCTCAGTTCACCGTGTGAAAATAAAGTCTAAAACATAACACGAATGCAGCCATCACATATAAGAATTGGTAAGCTGCAATATAAATGTTTGCTTTTGACTTTAATTCTACTTTCAGATTCTCCCTCCTGCAGCAAGCCGGGTGCTAAGCAAACACTTATTCATGGGCTCTCTGGAGCTAAGCTATGTGCGTCCATAGGCTCACACAGTGGTGGTAAGTCCCTCCCATCTCAGAGGAGTTTGACTGACCACAGCAGGAGCCAATCCTTCGGGTGTCTCCTGTGAGATGAAGAAATTGGGAGGAACGGTATTGTAGCTGGGATGGTGCAGGAGCTGTGAAAGGAACCAAGTAATTGTTTAGGGACAGTGTTGTGTAAAAGAGGTAGTGCAGCATTTTTTTCTACTTTAAAGTGGTTGTAAAGACCATAATAAGTAATATTAAGACACGCATCATCATTGGTGCTAGTGGGAGGGATAGTGCCCATCATTGGTGTCGGCAGGAATAGTGTTCCAATGTTTATATCAATGGAAGGAAATATGGCACATCACTGGTGCCAGTGGAAGGAATAGGACCCCACTGCTGTCTTCAGTGAGAGGAATTATACCCCACTGTTGGTGTCGGTGGAAAGAATGGTGCTTCATCGTTGGTGTCAGTTGGGGGAAATTGTGCCTTGAATCAACAAGGAGAATAGTGCCCCAAGGGCTGCATAAAGGCCACCAAGCGGCTGCATCTGGCCATTGGGCCACAGTTTGGAGACCACTGCATAATAGCATAGTGTGGTCAGTTCTCTAGGTGGGCTGGGAACTCAGTGTACCCTCCTCCAATGGTCAGACTTGCTGACACCCCCCACTGCCCTGACTATCACTGGGAAGACCAGTGTTTTGCTGTTCCTTCTCCCCCAGCTCTTATGCAGCTGATAACATAAGATAACAGTTTTGCAAATGTTGTTAGTGAAGGGCTCCCTTACCTGATCTATATTGATATTTACATGTTTAAACACACAGATCTAGGACTAGATAGATTTTTGTTTGTCTGATAACAGAAGGTATGTGATAAAATTATTACATATTACATTACATTGAGTTTATATAGCGCCAAAGGGTTTGCTCAGCGCTGTACAATAGAGGGGGGGACAATACATGAAACATTACAGCAACTACAAACAGCACACGAGGGGTTATAGGGCCCTACTCTTTCGAGCTTACAATCTAGGAGGGAGGGGGTAGTGGTACAGGAGGAAGTGGCTGTGGGGGATGGAGTGGTAGGAGGAATGAAGGAGAGCAGCAGTTAGGTGAGGGTGGGGTAGGCTTCCCTGAAGAGGTGGGTTTTCAGGGAGCGCCTGAAGGTGAGGAGGGAAGGTGACAGTCTGATGGGTTGGGGTAGTGAGTTCCAGGGGATGGGGGAGGACCTGGAGAAGTCTTGCAGACGTGCGTGTGAGGAGGAGACCAGGGAGCAAGATAGAAGGAGGTCCTGTGAAGAGCGAAGGGTACGGGTAGGGTGGTACTTGGGAATCAGGTTGGTGAGGTAGTTAGGGGCAGTGTTGTGAATGGCTTTGTAGGTCAGAGTGAGTAGTTTGAATTTGATGCGTTGGGCGATAGGGAGCCAGTGGAGGGAGAGGCAGAGGGGGGTGGCAGAGGTGGAGCAGGTGGTGAGGTGGATGAGTCTAGCCGCTGAGTTGAGGATGGTCTGAAGCGGGGAGAGCCTGCACTGGGGTAGGCCGGTGAGGAGGGAGTTGCAGTAGTCAAGGCGTGAGATAATCAGGGAGTGCACAAGTAGTTTAGTGGTGTCTGGGGTAAGGAAGGAGCGTATTTTGGCGATGTTGCGGAGGTGGAGCCTGCATGTGTTTGTGAGTGATTTGACATGAGGTTGGAAGGAGAGGTTAGAGTCCAGAATGACTCCAAGGACTTTGGCTTGCGGGGCGGGATTGATGGTGGTGATGTTAGTAGTGATGGATGGGGGGGGGGGGGGGGCGCGGGCAGGAGGGAAGACGAGAAGCTCGGTTTTGGAGAGGTTGAGTTTGAGAAAATGGAGCGACATCCAGTCAGAGATGTCGTTTAGGAGGTGAGTGATGCGGGAGGAGAAAGTGGAGGTGAGGTGAGGGGTGGAGAGGTAAATTTGAGTGTCATCAGCATAGAGATGGTAGTTGAAGCCGTGGGAGTGTATGAGTTTGCCAAGGGAGGAGGTGTAGATGGAGAAGAGAAGGGGTCCAAGGACAGAGCCCTGGGGGACCCCAACAGAGAGGGGGAGTGAGGGGGAGGTGGCACCATTGTAGGTGACACTGAAGGAGCGTCGGGATAGGTACGAGGAGAACCAGGAGAGAGCGGTGTCTCTGATGCCAAGGGAGAGTAGTTTATTAAGGAGGAGGGGGTGGTCAACTGTGTCGAAGGCCGCGGAGAGGTCCAGGAGGAGGACAGAATAGTCGCCTTTGGCTTTGGTGGTTAGTAGGTCGTTGGTGATTTTGAGGAGGGCGGTTTCGGTGGAGTGTAGGGGACGGAAGCCGGACTGTAGTGGATCAAGGAGGTTGTTGTCAGTTAGGTGGGCGCTTAGGCGGTTGTAGACTAAGCGCTCCAGGAGTTTGGAAGTGAGTGGCAGCAGGGAGATGGGTCTGAGGTTGTTTGGGTCAGTGGGGTCCAGGGAGGGCTTTTTGAGTATGGGGGTGATGTGCGCATGCTTTAGGGGGGAGGGGAATACGCCGGTAGAGAAGGAGAGATTGAAGATGTGGGTGAGGGAGCAGATGAGGGAAGAGGGGGGTGACTGGAGGAGTCGAGAGGGGATAGGGTCCAGGGGGCAGGTAGTGAGGCGGGCTTCTGAGAAGACCCTGGTGACTTCCTCAGTGGTAGTAGGGCTGAAGGAGTGCAGAGCTGGTAGGGTTACGGTAAGCGGGGTCTTGGGTGTGGAGGGGGGCAGTGCGGTTGCGAGGTCAGAGGAGGGAAGAGATGAGGGGGAGATAGGGGGGGGGAGGCTAGGTGGGGAGGTAGATTGCGAGTTGACTATGTCCTGACGGATTGCATCAATTTTGTTGTGGAAATGAGTGGCAATTTCGTGGGCGGTGAGTGAGGTACTGAGTGGAGGAGGGGGGGGGGGGGGGAGAGCAGGGAGTTGAAGGTGGAAAAGAGTCGGCGAGGGCAGGAGGAGAGGGTGTTGATCAGGTTTACGAAGTAAGCCTGCTTGGCGGCCTGGAGGGAGGAGGTGTAAGTGAGGAAGGCAGATTTGTAGAGGGAGAATGAACGGGGGGACCTGGTTTTGCTCCATAGTCTCTCTAGCGCGCGACTGCGACGTTTGAGGCATTTAGTGTGGTCGTTCTGCCAGGGTTGGAGCGGTCTGGGTTTGATGTAGCGTGTGGTTAGGGGTGCCAGAGAGTCTAGGGTAGCTGATAGTGAGTCGTTGTACGTGTTAGTGGCTAGGTCAGGACATGACAGTGGAAGGATGCTGTCGTGTAAGCGGTCGGCAGCTGAGTGGAGGGGGGCCGGGTTCAGGTTGCGGAGGTTGCGGCTGGTGATGGTTTGGCGCTCTGGGGGGGGGGAGTTGGGGGAAGGGGAGATGGAGAACGTGAGGAGGTGGTGGTCGGAGAGAGGGAAGGGGGTGTTAGAGAACTGGTTGAGGGTACAGAGGTGGGAGAAGACGAGGTCCAGGGTGTTCCCAATGATGTGGGTGGAGGATTGAGTGTGCTGTGTGAGCGCGAAGGAGGAGGTTAGGTGGAGGAGTTGGGAAGTAGCCGGGCTGTTGTCATTGATGGGGATATTGAAGTCCCCGAGGATGATGGTCGGTAGCTCAGAGGAGAGGAAGAAGGGAAGCCAGGCAGCGAAGTCATCCAGGAAGCGGGGTATGGATCCGGGCGGCCTGTAGATCACTGCGATCCTTAGGGGGGTGGGGGTGAAGAGCCGGATACAGTGAGCCTCGAAGGAGGAGAAGGTTAGGGAGGGAGGATTAGGGAGGACCTGGAAGGTGCTCAGCGGTGATAGGAGCAGGCCGACCCCACCACCTTTGTGACCGCTCAGTCTTGGTGAATGGGACCAGACAAGACCTCCATAGGAGAGTGCCGCAGGGGAGGTGGAGTCAGTGGCCTGTACCCAGGTTTCGGTGATGGCTAGGAGGTTAAGGGAGCGGGAGATAAAGAGGTCATGGATGGCAGTAAGTTTGTTGCAGACCGAGCGGGCGTTCAGGAGTGCAACCGAGAGAGGGGGGATGGATGCGGGGAGAAGGGGCACAGATATGAGGTTGAGGGGGTTACGGCAGCTGGCAGGAGCAGGGGGGGTCCCTAGAGGAGGGGTGAGGTGGCGAGGGGCCAGGGTTCGGGGAGATGTCCCCAGCAGATAGGAGAAGGAGCAGGGTGAGGAAGGTGGCATGGGGATGGGAAGTGTAGGAGCGTGTGGGTCTGATAGTGGTGGCACGTGGGTCGACGGGGGAGTGGAGTAGCAGGAGGAGGTGGTGAGTGCCATAGTGGGGAGAGGGGAGAAGTGAAGGGGCAATGTAGAGCTGTTTTGGGGGGGTAGGCGGGTAGAGGGAGGTGATTTTTGGGATGGTGGAGAGGAAAATGAGGAAGAGGAGTGCAGGAGGCATGTTGGGGTGGGTGGGGTGACAGTTGGGTCAGGGGAGGTGAAGGGATACAGGTCAGGGCAAGGTGGTGTGGGGAATCTGTATTACCGTGGGGAGTCATTTGAGTCCTTCTGTAGGGGTAGAGTGAGGGTGGAGGGCGGCAGCTGGTTGGCAGCAGTCTGTGGGTGCAGTAAGCTGGCGACCATGGGTGCTGTGGCATGTCTTCAGTGGGTACGGTGGTTCGGCTAGTGGAGGGGTCGTAGGGTGCGATGGCTGGGGGCGATGGTAGGCACGGCGACTGGTGATGCTGGCGGCTCGGTGAATGGGGTTGTTGAGGCCTGGCGTCGGGTGCTGAGGGCTCGGCGTCGTGAGGCGCTGAAGGTGTTGAAGGATCGTCACCAGGGTCGAGCGGGGCGTTGCGGTAGCGATCGTTGGCCCTGCGTGGTTTGTGCTCAACCGTGATCTGTTGCGGCCGGTAGGAGAGACCGCGGCTTCAAGGGTCGTGGTGGGCCATTAGTCGCCGGGGCATCGCCAGAGGGAATAGCGTGCCGGAAAGCAGGGTGCTGGGCGAGCGGTCCCTGGTGTGGTGGCTGGCTGGTAGTCCCAGGTGGGGTGGTGGGCAGGGGATCCCCGGTGGGATGGTGGCCGTGCTATCCCTGGTGGGGTAGTAGCGATCCCTGGAGGGATAGTGGCTTAGGGTCCCTGGTGGTTTGGGGTTTCAGGTGGATGGTGGGATTCCTGAGTGAGTCCCTGGAGGCTGGCGGTGTGATGGTGGTTGGGCTACCTGGTGGGTAGTGGGCGCCCCTGGTGAAGTACCTGGTGTCCTGGAGCGTCGGGGTGGAGGTGGATCCCTCCTGGGTTAGCAGGACCGTTGGTGGTGGTGGTAGCTTCCCGGAGGAGCGGAGGCGTCCCGCCGCGGCCGCAATTCCCACCGCGGCCGCAATTCCCGCCGCAATTCCAGCCACGGCTGGCAGGAAACACCGCGGCTTCGGGTGCCGTGGTAGGCCTCAAGCTGCTGCGAACCGCCGGAGCTCCGCTGGAGGGACGGAGTGACTGTGGGTGTTGGTGGGGACCTCGGCAGCAGGCACAGGGGCCCGGATGGGCCCTGATGGCAGCGGTAGGGGCGCAGGGGTGCTTAAGCTGACCATCCAGTGGCTGCTCCGGGCGATCTGGTACCCGGTGGTCGGGGATGGACCCAGAGTCGGTGAGGGGGGCCCTGGGGAGGCTGGCTGATCGGCGGGGACCGAGGAGCGGAGCGGCAGTAGTCCGGGCTGATGTCCGGCGATCCTGGTCGGCCGCGCCAAAAATCGAGGCCGCGGCTTCAGGTGCCGGGTAGGCCGCAAGTCCCGGAGCTCCGGGAGAAAGGTCCAGTGGCCTTCCCTGGCTGGCCAACAGGGACCGGAGGGTCGTGGGACCCCCGTCAGGGTCCGCTGCCGCCCAGATGGCAGCGGATTGGGGCCGGGGGAGCAGGAGCTCGCCGAGACACGTCCGTCTCGCCGGACGTCCACTACATGGGGAAAAAAGTGTATATAATGTTTTTACATATCACGTAATGATTATGCAACCTATTTTAATTGTTGCCTGTGTTCCAGTTTAGGCTGTTGCCCAAGGTTTCCTGTTTCAGGGTGCCTCCTTCTCTTACAGCATCATACGGAGTCACCCTTGTATTCAGGGACTACAGCGGTGTCTCCCTACACTGCATTCATCAATAAAAATGCACAGCTCCGTAGCCTAGGATAGCAAGGCACTCCCCTTCTCTCTCTTTCCGCTTCTTCAAACTAACAGTAGACAGTGCAGTCTACATTCAATCTTAGTGTTACTAAATCCACAACAGTAAAATCAGTCTGTACAGTGCATCCAGAAAGTATTCACAGCGCTTAACTTTTGCTACATTTTGTTATTTTACAGCCTTATTCCAAAATGGATTAAATTCATTTTTTCCCTCAACATTCTACAAACAATACCCCATAATGACAATGTGAAAGACGTTAGTTTTCAAATCTTTGCAATTTATTAAAAATAAAAACCACATGTACATACAGTAAGTATTCACAGCCTTTGCCATGATACTCAGAATTGAGCTCTGCTGCATCCTGGTCCCATTGCTCATCCTTGAGATGTTTCCACAACTTGACTGGAGTCCACCTGACCTCCATATATGGAAGAAGTTTGTAACCACCAGGAATCTTCCTAGAGCGGGCCGCCCGGCCAGAATGTGCGATCGATGGAGAAGGGCCTTAGCCAGGGAGGTAACTGAGCACCCAATCGCTCTGAAAGAGCTCCAGCGTTTCTCTGTGGAGAGAGGAGAATCTTCCAGAAGAACAACCATCTCTGCAGCACTCCACCAATCAGGCCTGTATGGTAGATTGGCCAGACGGAAGTCACTCCTCAGTAAAAGGCAAATTGCAGCCTGCCTGGAGTTTGCCAAAAGGCACCTGAGGGACTCTCAGACCATGAGAAACAAAACTCTCTGGTCTGATGAAACAAAGATTGAACTCTTTGGCCTGAATGCCAAGGGTCATGTCTGGAGGAAACCAGCCACCGCTCACCACCTGGCCAATACCATCCCTATGGTGGTGGCAGAATCATGTGGGGATGTTTTTCAGCGGCAGGAACTGGCAAACTAGTCAGGATCAAAGGAAAGATGAATGCAGCAATGTACAGAAATCTCCTTGATGAAAACCTGTTCCAGAGCACTTTGGGGTGACGGTTCATCTTTCAACAGGATAACGACCCTGAGCACACAGCCCACATAACAGGAGTGGCTACGGGCCAACTCTGTGAATGTCCTGGAGTGGCCCAGCCAGAGCCCAGACTTGAACATCTCTGGAGAGATCTGAAAATGGCTGTGCACTGACGCTCCCCATCCAACCTGATGGAGCTTGAGAGTTACTGCAATGAAGAATGGGAGAAATTGCCCACAAATAGGTGTGCCAAGCTTGTAGCATCATACGCAAAACGACTTGAGGCTGTAATTGGTGCTAAAGGGGCTTCAACAAAGTATTGAGCAAAGGCTGTAAATACTTATGTACATGTGGGTTTTTTTCATTATTTATTTTCAATAAATTGCAAAGATTTCAAAACTAACTTTTCACCTTGTCATTATGGGGTATTGTTTGTAGAATGTTGAGGGGAAAAAAATTAATTTAATCCATTTTGGAATAAGGCTGTAACAACAAAATGTAGCAAAAGTTGGGCGCTGTGAATACTTTCTGGATGCACTGTACAGACTGATTTTACTGTTGTGGGTTTAGTAACACTAAGATTGAATGTAGACTGCACTGTCTACTGTTAGTTTTAAGAAGCAGAAAAAGAGAGAGAAGCAGGGGAGTGCCTTGCTAAAGCTGAGCGCTGTGAATACTTTCTGGATGCACTGTATATGCAGTAAAGCATGCTTGATATACTCACTGTGGAACCTAAGGGGTTAATCCTCTGCATTGTGTTAAAAGGCTGTTTGATCCTGTCTTCTCTGATCCTCCCCTTCTTCTTTCAGTGTCCCCTCTTATTTCCTAAGACATATGGTGTGGAGACACTCTGCACATGCTCAGTTTGGTGTGTATTGCTTGAGAGGTTTGTTTTTATTTTTTCTTGGGAGAGTGCATGTGATCAGCACAGAGCCAATCGCCACTGTCCAGACAGAGGGTTAGGGCTTTTGGGCTTTTGCAACCTACAGCAGACAGAAAACTCCTCCTACATGCTGTAACCAGTGCTCTGCTGAAGTCACTAGACTGCTATATACTGCTGAGAAAAGGTATTTAGCAGTTTATAATTACTAAAATAATTGCACTTCCATGTTCTGTATACTGTAGGAGACCAGATATAGTGAATGCAGGGTCCTGGATTTAGTAACACTTTAACTTTTTCCTGTGAAGACTAAGTTTAGGAAGGCGGCACTGAGAGAGCAGGAGCCAGCAACATTTAAAATGCAAGTGCTTGGGTAATAATTTGCTGGGGAATGTTCAATTTATTGAGTTCAGTATTTTAAATTGAAAACCGCTGGAGTTTTGATACTACTTTAATGATCATGTGAAGTTGAAGACTGTATATTTTGAGTTGTACATGTATTGTGTGGCATTGTTTGAGAAAATACTGTATGTTTAAGACTCCATGCACACTGGGCGTTTTAATAACACTGGTAACGTTGGCGGTGTAAAGTCACATTGAAAACTTTGAGTGTTTTTTTTTTTTGTGTATTTTTGCATCAGTGTTTAGTGGCGTTTTACTGCGTTTTTTTCATGTTTGTGTTTTTAGCTGGGTTTTTTATCCTCCAAAAAATGATTGTTTTGGTCAAGAAAGGTCCAAAAACTCCCATTTACCACATTTTGCCATGCTTTTCAGCATTGGAGCGTTACTACAGCTAAACTCTTCTAGAAACCCACTAGACCTTGGTTTTTTTTTTTTCCCAGCCAAAACACGTGTGCATGAACACATATGATAACATGCTGGGGAGTTTACTGGCTGTAGAAAAAAACGTCAAAAGCCAAAAACAACTGTAAAATCATCCAGTGTGCCCGAGGACCAAAAGAGAGCTAGAGCATTTCTGACACATTTCCCTCCAAGGTACAAGTGCAAAGTCTTCTAATCTGTATTTTGAACCTTCAAAAGGACTCTGGTGACAGTGAGGTGCGGCTGTGCATAATTGTAAAATCAGATTTATTTTAGATTCAGAACTTGTTGTGGCTAATATGGCAATTAAGGCTACTGCCCTGTGTTTGCCAAGCTTACTTGATGTGTGACATTGATTCTCCTGCTGTATGCCTGTGCATAACAGTGCTAGCCATACATGGTTCACGGTGACTCTGATTGGACACAGGCACTGTTCAGCTGATACTTTGACACCCAGCTCAGTCCATTTTTTTAATTAACTTTTGATGAGCCGGGTGTAACAACAATAGAAGGGAAATCTTCCATTGGGAACACCCAGGGATTCCTTCAATTTTTGGATAATTTCCTGTTTTGCCTATGTGACAGGATGTGAAGGGACAGCTCCCCAATAGGACACAGAACTGAAAGAGGTTATTACCCTCCTTTACTCTATCCACAATGGATTACTTTAGTGCAGTGTTTCTCAACTCCAGTCCTCATGGCCCCCCCAACAGGTCCTGTTTTCAGGATTTCCCTCAGATGAAACAGCTGTGGTAATTACTAAAGCAGTGAAACTGATCAAATCACCTGTGCAAAATAATGGAAATCCTGAAAACATGACCTGTTGGGGGTCCATGAGGACTTGAGTTGAGAAACACTGCTTTAGTGATACTTTAAGGGAGATGAATTTCTATGCTCTGCATAATGGTTTATAACCTAATGGGGCCACTTTAGTGAACCACATTCTTTATGTAAAAATGAACTAACCCTTTAACATACCATCCTCGTTTTCCCCGCAATGCGCAAGTCGGTAAATGGGACATTCAGAGTTAAATTTGATGTAGTGTGAAAATCCCAGCAGATCAGCAGTTTTTGAAATGCTCAGACCAGCCCATCTGGCACCAACAACCATGCCACGTTCAAAATCGCTTAAATTCCCTTTCTTCTCCATTCTGATGCATGGTTTGAACTTCAGCAAGTTGTCTTTACCAGTTCTTGATGCCTAAATGTATTGAGCTGCTGCCATGTGATTGGCAGATTAGCAATTTGGGTTTCCAAGCAATTGATCAGGTATACCTAAAAGTGGCCTGTAGATATTGGGAGCTTTCTGTCAGCTGCCAGTAAGTGTGCCAGGGTTATGCATGGTGCACGCTCTCAGCACAGTTCTGTATCTTTATGGAGATACATAAATGCATACGGCCAACGGGAAGGACTTCACTTATTCCTGCTGCTGGACTGCTGATCCTGAATTGTACAGGATTATTATTATTATTATTATTATACAGTATTTATAAAGCGCCAATAGTTCACTCAGCGCTGTACATCACAGAGGGGAACAGAACATGTGACAGAACAATACCAATACAATGCAAAACATGAGGGGATCGAGGGCCCTGCTCTTTCGAGCTTACAATCTAGGAGGGAGGGGATGGTGGCACAGGAGGAGATAGCTGTGGGGGATGGAGTGGTAGGAAGAGTGGAGGAGGTCGGCAAGTTAGCAGGGGGCGGGGTAGGCTTCCCTTAAGAGATGGGTTTTCAGGGTGCGCCTAAAGGAGAGGAGAGTAGGTGATAATCTGATGGGTTGGGGCAGGGAGTTCCAGAGGATGGGTGACACCCTAGAGAAGTCCTGGAGGCGGGCATGGGAGGAGGAGACCAGGGAACTAGAGAGAAGGAGGTCTTGTGAGGAGCAGAGTGTGCGTGCTGGGCGGTACTTTGATATTAGGTCACTGATGTAGTTCGGGGCAGTATGGTGGACGGCTTTGTACGTCAGTGTTAGGATTTTGAATTTGATCCGTTGCGCAATCGGAAGCCATTGGAGGGATTGGCAGAGGGGGGTGGCGGAAACAGAGAGGTTGGAAAGGTGAATGAGTCTGGCAGCCGTATTCAGGATGGACTGAAGCGGGGATAGCCAGCGGTGAGGCAGGCCAGTGAGGAGGGAGTTGCAGTAGTCGAGTCGTGATATGATGAGGGAGTGGATGAGCTGTTTAGTGGTTTCTGGAGTTAGGAACGTGCAGATTTTGGCGATGTTGCGGAGGTGGAGTCTGCACGAGTTTGTTAAAGAGTGGACTTGGGGCTGGAAGGATAGGTTGGAGTCCAAAATGACACCAAGTACTCTGGCCTGCGGGGCGGGTTTGATGGTGGCGTTGTTGGACATGATGGAGAAGTCAATGGGGGGTGGTGTCCGGGCTGGGGGGAAGACAAGAAACTCGGTTTTGGAGAGGTTCACTTTAAGGAAGTGGAGCGACATCCAGTCTGATATGTCGCTAAACAGGTGTGTGATTTGTGCGGAGACCGAGGGGGTGAGGTGGGGGGTTGAGAGATAGATTTGTGTGTCGTCGGCATAGAGGTGGTAGTTGAAGCCGTGAGAGTGTATGAGTTGGCCAAGGGAGGAGGTGTAGATGGAGAAGAGAAGGGGCCCGAGGACAGAGCCTTGAGGGACCCCAACAGAGAGGGGGAGGTGGTAGCATTATAGGTAACGCTGAAAGAGCGTTGTGACAGGATGAGAGCCAGGAGAGAGCAGAATCTCTGAGGCCGAGGGAGTGTAGTTTTTTGAGGAGGAGGGGGTGGTCGACTGTGTCGAAGGCCGCAGAGAGGTCAAGGAGTAGGAGCACTGAATAGTGGCCATTAGCTTTGGCGGTTAGCAGGTCGTTGGAGAGTTTGAGTAAGGCAGTTTCGGTGGAGTGTAGGGGACGGAAGCTGGACTGTAGGGGATCGAGGAGGTTGTTGTCGTTGAGGTGAGAGCATAGGCGGGTGTAGACTAGGCGCTCGAGGAGTTTAGATGTAAATGGGAGCAGGGAGATGGGTCTGAGGTTGTTCGGGTCATTGGGGTCCAGGGAGGGCTTTTTAAGTATGGGGGTGATGTGTGCATGTTTCAGAGGGGAGGGGAAAGTGCCTGAGGAGAGGGAGAGATTGAAGATGTGGGTGAGGGAGCGTAGGATGGAGGGGGAGGGAGGTTGTAGGAGTTGTGAGGGGATAGGGTCGAGGGGGCAGGTGGTGAGGCGGGCATCAGAGAGGATCTTGGAGACTTCTTCGATGGTAGTAAGGTCAAAGGTGCGGAGTGTTGGGGGAGCTTCAGTATGAGGAATGTAGGGTGGGGTGGGATGATGATGTTGAAGAGCTGTAACTGGTCGGGCAGCAAAGAGGAATTTTCGAAACGCTGACTATTCTCAAGTATACTCATGGTTTGTATGGTAGTGCCCACAATGTTATGCTCCTATCTGCCTTGTGTTGTCTTTCCTCTTTGTCTGTGCAAGCCTTTCTGAAAGCTCTCCTACCTCTACAGCTTATGGTAGGTGTGGGTGAATGCCAACTGACTTTGGCAAGCATCTTTCATTTTTGGTGACCCTGTTACCATAGGACTGTGTAACACAACTAAGCCTGTAACCTATCAGCCCCTCCTACATGCTATGGTTTCTTTAACCTGTCAATCATATATTTAACACACCCAGAAGTGTTAAAACTAAAGCATAACTGCTCCCTAAACATTTTGCAGACTTTTAAGTCTTGAGCTGCTGGAAAGGTAATTTGCATGTGCTCTTTCACAGGCTCGGTTGTATTTGCATGTGTTCCTGTGCAGAAAAGTTATCTTCACTTCATTATTGGAAGTAAAGATATGAAAAGTATATAGTATTTGTCTGCCTTGGTTCACAAAGCCTCGGGCAGTTTTCATTTTGCTCCTGGTTAGTGGAACAGGTCTGTAAAGTGACTTTTTTTTTGCATAAAAGATATAATCGCATCAGACAGTGCTGTGAAGTGACTACTATGTACTCTGGTTGACTGGCATGTTTGCACACCTGCTGTGATTGTTTGACGTGCCACTACAATATGTGTGTTTTTGTACTGTGGTGGTGTGTGTTTTTTTTTTTTTTTTTATTTCCCCCCCACACCCCTTTTACCTGTTGAGCTGAAATGTCCTCAATTCACATACTTACCTTTTTCAATAAGATTTCCAGTAGTGGTGCGCTGAAATGAAAATTCAGGATGCATTTAGTCGAAAACAGAGATGAGAGTGTGTTTTTTTAATTTTATATTTTTTTTTATATTTACAAGTGTATTTTCAGCTTTAGAATTATGAATTTTTAAATGAGTATGAATTTATTTTCAGCACCTTTCAGCCAATAGGCTGCTTTCACACTGAGCAGTTTTTTGCACAAGAAAAGCTCATGAAAAATGCATGCCTTTTTAAAGGATAAGTTCACCTTCACTGTTGTGGTGTGTGTGTGGGTTTTTTTTGTTTTTTTTTTTCCCTTAACCTCCCTGGCGGTATGATTATTTCAGATTTTTGGTGCTGAAAGCGGTACCATTTTTTTGCATGGAAATGGTTTTTGGTTTTTTGTTTTTTTTTTTATTGTAGGCCTGTAGTTTAGGAATAACTCACTGAAATCTGTCCGAGCAAGAGTAGTAAACATTCCGGATATGATAAAACTTGAAACACAAAATCATAAATTATAATTTAATAATCAAAAAATAATATAAAACATTTAAATAATATAATCAAACCAAAAACACTGAAATTTGAAATATAGCGCCAAGTTCGCACATCACTGAGCAAAGCCGCAAAATCGTTTTCAGTGTCTGATGACGAATTTCCCCACGAATCATCACTCAATTCTGCAAGTGGCTCTGATTTACGATCGCTGTTCTCTAGCTGGTCTAAAACCGCTTTTGACATAAAGGGACGCTTTTTGGACGCCATGGACTTTTGTAAGGCAGAAAGAACAGTCAAACTGCAGGCAGGGGACAGGGAAAAGCACTCGGGGCAAAATGTATGTGAAATGTTTTGAAACAGCAATGTTTTACTATGTAATCATTTTTTTTTAAAAATTGAATTTTTTTTTAAAAAAAATTCAAATTTGCCGCCGTACGTCCCGACGTCTCAGGGACCAGAACACGGAAGCCGGATGCTGGCATCGGCTGTAGGAGATGGCCGGGGCCGCTGCAGGTGACGCATCGCGGGAGCGAAGGAGAAGGTCAACACTGCAGGGACTCCCTGTGCAACGCTGCATGGTAAGCCCGAGTGTAGCTCGGGGTTACCGCTTTTGGTACTGAAACTTTACCCCGAGCTACACTCGGGAATACCGCCAGGGAGTTAATTCCTGCTCCCCTATGTATCAATATAGCATTAATCTACTACTTTTGCAGCAATTCAAAAGTTTTCCATTTTTATTTCTACCCACCTTATGTCTGTGTCCAGATGGATGTACAAAAAAGCTTTTCTATTTCTTCTTCTGCCTTTTTTCCTGCATAGACTTATCCACTTATACCCCCTTCATGGCCAGGCCAATTTTCAGCTTTTGTTTCTTTCACACTTAGAAAATTGCACGGTCATGCGACACTGTACCTATATGCACATTTTATCATTTTTTTTTTCACACAAATAGAGCTTTGTTTTGGTGGTACTTAATAACCACTGGGTGTTTTATTTTTTTGCGCTATAAACAAAGAGCAAAAAAGTTTTTTTCTATTATAAGATTTTGCAAACGTAATTTTTCGGCTTCACTGATTTGCTTTGATGAGGCGGCTCAACAGCTTATGTGGATAGAGCTCTAGTATTGGAAACAGGAGAGTTGTGTTCTGGGTTGTGTAAAGTTCAAATACACTATACAATATAAATGTACAATCTCCTTTTAGATATTCTGTTAACTATGTAGTGCAAGGGCCTGCCTGATTGGACACAGAATGATTGGGTAGATAGGTGGGTCCTCCTGTTCCATAGTTCTGGAAAATCTTAAGGAAACTGTACAGAGATTGTACAATCAGATTGCATTGTGTATGGCCACCTTTTTATACACCTAAAATTAACTAGTTGCACTTTCTGTGTCATTAATTGGTGTGCTGTTAACCACAGACGCAAACACACTTTTCCATGTGAAAAAAGTGGCAATCGCAGCAAAACACATAGTACAAAAAAAAAAAAAGCGCCAATCCACATGACGCCAAAATGTGAGCACAGCCCATTGAAATCAACAGGCTGCCCTATGCGTATCACAGGTAAAATCAGCCAAAAACTGCTCCCACTATGGTAGATGTGAATGGGGCCTGAAAGTGAAATTGTTTTGTTTTACACAAGAACGAGACTCCATTTACATCTGTTTCTGAACACATGGCAAACTGTACAGAAAATGCGTGCTTTACCTTCCATTTCAGAAATGCGCTGCACCAAAAATCACTAAGAAAAGCACCACACTCTACTCTTTAGGGCCAGTTCACACCACATGCAGTCCAGTGCATTTTTTTTTTTCCTGCATCAAAAACGCATTGATTGTATGTTACATGGTTGCCAATGGCATAGTTCACACTGGTGCAGTCAGTTACAGTGCAGAGGAATAAAAGTAGAACATATGCTGTGTTTTTTCTGAACTGTACTGGATTACAGTAAAACACAAAAATGCACCTCCCTATTTAAATTGGAGAGCAGGGGAAAAAAAAGAATAGGAACACGTAAGTCGCGCATGTAAACATGCATTTGGAACGCATCTGGACTGTGTTTCTATGGTGTTAACTGGTTCTAAAAGCAAGTTCTGGAGTGCAATTATTGCGTGCACGGCAGCCCATTCAAGTGGATGAGCTGCCCTATGCATGACAAGTGAAAATGCTCAAACGCCCTAAAAAAACTCCCGCTGATATCTGAATGGGGCTTAAAAGCTGAGTATCTCCATCCACTCCCTCCTATCTACTGGTATAATGATAGCCATATACAATACAATCTGATTGTACAGTCTTTGTACAATTTCCTTTAGATTTTCCCGAACTGTGGGTGGATAGGTGTGTCCTCCTATTCCAATCACTCTGTGTCCAATCAGGCAGGCCCTTGCACTACATAGTTGATAGTGAATCTAAAGGAGATTGTACAATCAGATTGTATAGTGTACAATCAGATTGTATAGTGTATGTGAACTTTACACAACCTAGAACACAATTCTCCTGTTTTCAGTGCTACAGCTCTATCCACATAGGCTGTTACCTGTTCACTCAGCACACTCTGCCAAATGAATGATCTACACAAGGTGAAAGTTAAGGTAAAATAACAAAAATCGATGTCTGTGTGTTTAGTGAGAACAATAACTGAGTGCTTTTCATTTAATATTTGTGTCCCTGGAAGTGTGTGGGAGGGTAAATGATGCAGGGGGTGTGCTAATGGAAGTCGGCTGTTGAACTCCTTCCTGTGTCATGACCTAAAGGCTCTACAGAATATAAGGCAGGATTAGTAGAAAAGCTTTTTTTGTACATCCATCTGGACGTTGACATTAACATGGGTAGAAAAAAATGGAAAGTTTTTTTTGAATTTCTGAAAAAGTAGTAGTATGCTATATTCGTACATAGGGGTTTAGAAAAAAACAAGTGAACTTACCCGTTTAATTCAATGTATATCTTCACACTGGTCCGTTGTGCTTTCCTTGTGGTGTTAAAAACAAATCCTGCACCAAAAACGCACCTCCCCATTGAGGCCTGGATCACACCAATGCATTCTTTAGGGTTTTCTGCAGAAACGCACTACAGTCTATTTAACATGGTTTCTTATGGTACACGTTCACATCTGCTTTTTTGAGCTGCTGCATTTTTTGGAAAGGTCAAGGACTTTTTTTTAACTTCAAAACGTTGTGTTTTTGGTTCAATGGACTTAAATGGAGACACTGTAGAAAACGCATGTAGTGTGGTTTTGCCGTATTTTGCATTCGTAATGCGCCTAGTAACAAAAATCGCAGAAAGTATCAAATGCGCGTACAAAACGCAAACTGCATTGGTGTGAACCAGGCCTGAAATACATTGAAAATGCTTTAAAACGCACATGTTGTGTTTTTGATGCATTTTTAATCTGCCCAGTAATAAGTTGGCCCAAAAAAATGCAAAATGTCAAACGTGCATGTAAAATGCAAACTGCATTGGTGCGAACCAGACCTGAAGTGCATTGAAAACGCATCAAAAACATACATGTTGCGTTTTGATGTGTGGGTTTTTTTTTGGTCACATGATCTGTGAAAAACTCATCCTAAAGGTGGTAGAATTGCTAGTTTTTCTGCAGCCATTATCGGGCCTCCACCCCCCCCCCCCCCCCAGCAAAATGTCTGTAACACGGTTTTCGGCTGATACATTTTGGCCGCCTGTATATCAGTGCATCCCTATTTTTCAGACTCGACCTTCCCCCTAAGCAATTATACATCCAATGAATAGTACATGTATCTCCCACTGTTCAAAATGAAGGCTCTCACATTACAGATGGTGCAGTTTTGGGTCCTCTCCAGAAAAAAAAAAAAAACCCTACATTGGTCTCCTGGTTGTTTGCAGGACAGGTTGAACTTCACACTGAGGCCACTCCGGGGTGATCATACTATGCGCACATGTTCGGCTAGAGAAGGAGACCACGCACGTGTGCAGTGCCAGCTGTTGCTGGGGCGAATTACTGTAAAATTTTAACCCTTTGTGCAAACACGAAGAAAACAGCAGGATGGAGATGAATGAGGGACCAGAGATTTTTCTGGAGTGGAACCAGAACAACTCCATCTGTATTATTAAATGAATGTAACAATAAAATATATTAAACGCCTTCTTCAGCTCTGTGTATACAAAGGAGCATGGGGGAGCTCTTGTCTGGAATGGGCATGGTATTGACACAGCCCCACATTTGCTCACAATTGATATGATCCAAAAATATTTAGACAGAATAAAGGTGAATAAATCACATGAACCGGATGGCATACACCCACGGGTCCCTAAATAATTGAGCTCTGTCAATTTAAAGCCATTGTTTCAAATTTTTAGAGACTTTTTAATGACTGGCATAGTACTACTGAATTGGCGTAAGGCCAATGTGGTGCCAATATTTAAAAAGGGATCAAAATCTTTACCAAGTAATTATAGACCTGTTAGTTATAACTTCTATAGTTGGGAAGATACTGGAGAGTTTAATAAAAGACCACAGAGATGAGTTCTTGCTGGGAAAAAAAATATTTGAAGCAACAGACAGCATGGATTCATGAAAGACAGAAGTTGTCAAACAAATCTGACTTCTTTTTATGAGGGGGGTGAGCAAAACCTTGGACAGAGGGGTGGCGGTGGACGTGGTATACTTGGATTTTGCAAAAGCGTTTGACACAGTTCCTCACACACGGCTAATGTGTAAGGTAAAGTCTACAGGCTTGGAAAAATCAGTATGTAAATGGATAGAAAACTGACTAAAAGATCGTATTCAGAGGGTAGTGGTTAATGATTCATACTCTGAATGGTCTGGGGTCATCAGTGGTGTACCCCAAGGTTCAATGTTGGGACCCTTACTTTTTAATATATTTATAAATTATGTACGGTCTGGGATTAAAAATCCCATTTCAGTCTGTGCAGATGACACCAAGCTGTTTAGTGGAATAACGTCCTTACAGGATATCTCCAATTTACAAGCCGAACTCAATGCTCTGTGTAATTGGGCAACTATGTGGCAAATGAGGTTTAATGTTGATAAATGTAAGGTTCTGCACTTGGGGGCTAAGAATATGCATGCATCATACATACTAGGGGGGGTACAACTGGGGGAATCAATGGTGGAGAAGGATCTGGGGGTTCTGGTAGATCACAAGCTTAATAATGGCATGCAATTCCAAGCTGCGGTTTCTAAAGCAAGCAAAATCCTCTCTTGCATTGAGAGGTATAGACTCCAGAGAGAGATATCATATTACCCCTGTACAAATCATTAGTAAGACCTCATCTGGAATATGCAGTTCAGTTTTGGGCACTAAATCACAAAAAGAACATTGGGGAACTGGAGAAAGTACAGAGGAGGACAACCAAACTGATAAGAGGCATGGAGGAGCTCATCTATGAGGAAGTATTAGAGGAACTGAATGTATTCTTTCTTGAGAAGAGATTAAGGGGGATATAATAAACATGTATAAATCAGTGGTTCATATAGTGAACTCGTAGCGTTATTCACCCTGAGGTCATCACAGAGGACAAGGGGGCACTCTTTACGCCTGGAGGAATAGAAATCTAGCACGGAAAGGTTTCTTCACAGTAAGCTGCTAAAAATGTGGAATAGACTCCCTCAAGATTTGGTTCTGGCCAGCTCAGTGGATTGCTTTAAAAAAGGCCTGGATTCTTTCTTGGATACACAGAACATAACTGCTTACTATTTTTATAGGTAAAGTTGTTTGTGGGGTGTTTTTTTTTTTTTTTTTTCTTCAGTCAGACTAACTATATGTAACTATGTATTGGGAGTCCCCTCATTATTTCAAACAGGAGGAGCTATGGTATGTACTATTCATTGGATGTAAAATCAAATGGAGTTGATATCCTCTCATCCTGCCTTTTTGCTAGGATGTCGCTGAGACACTTCCAGCCATTGCAGCTCAACCTATCGTCGCAGGAGTCAACCATCAAAACCAGTTTTGTGGTCCTCTCCTCCATAGCTACAACACTACTGTGAAGGGGAAGAGAGCACTCTTGCAATGGGGTTTGAATCGGCTGGGAACATCATGGCAACAAGGCAGGACGGGATGATGTCATCTCTGGCGGTATTTTGCCCAGGATTGGGGAGATATGTAAAAGGCCTATACCTATAGAAAGGGTTTTATTGAACTTTCGTCAAAGCTGCTAGTTTGTTTTTACCTACAGGCGCCCCTTCCCTGCTTAGGTAGTTTTGTGGTAAAGGTGAACTAACCATTTAAGGGCTAGTTCACACTTCGACTTTTTCTAACTCTTGCCAGATTCCCCTATAGCGTTAGACAGGCGTTTGGGAAGCGTTTTTAATGCTCTCAAACTCTCCCAAAACGCCCTATGCGCAGTTTTGAGGCGGTTTTTGAGTGTTAAAACCACACCACAAACTCCTATAATGAAGTTAAATGGTATTAACGCTCTGCAACCGCGTCGCAACCACCTGCCAGGCATTTGTGGAGCAGCACCATAGACTTGAATGGGAGGCTTCAACTCCTGACTGGACATAAGGCGTCGGTTTTGCCGCAATGCTAATGCTTCCGTGTGAACAGCAGTGTGTGCTGCCATGTGCAGAATTTTCATAGGCGTTTGAGAAGCGTTAAAAACGCTTCCCTGACGCCTGCTGACAAAGCTAGTGTGAACGTAGCCTAAGTCTTGTCCTGCTTTGATCTGTTGCTCAGGTGCCACAGCACAGATTCCAAACAGTAATCTTCTCTCACATCACGAAAGCCAGTTGCTTCTGCTGGGTTCTGGCAGCTGGACACTTAAGACAAAGGCCAGTTCCACCCTCTGGTCGCTGTGTCTTGGCTTCTGTGAGGAACGTTCTGTCTGTCACCAGAACTAGTGACCCTATTGGAAAATTCTTGATTTCTGTTCTGGTCACCACTCACAATTTGGGAGTTTTTTTTTCACTTTTGATGTTGGTCTTTGGGACAGAGTGAATTACTCTAATGGGGATACATAGCTATGCAAACCTGATGTATTATCTTTCTACTGTACAGTATATAAAACTAAAAAAAAAAGTTTTGCCTTAAGTTTAACTTATAAAGGCATGCTGAGAATGTACCTTTTGAACCACTCATGCGTGACTGTACATTCAGAAGACATGTTGCTAGTAAGCAGGTAAATAATATTTACTGGAGGGACGTAGACTCTTCTGCAATAAAAGCCTACCTGCCGGCAATGTTTTATTCTAAGGCTAGTGCTCCACTTCAGTATGGCTTGCTTCCACGGAAGTGTGGTTGATGTCATTCCTCCTGGGAATGCTGGGGGAACACGCTTTTTTTTGCAGTGGGCTGGATCAGTAGTTCTCAACCTTTTGAGACCGGGGACTGGTAAATCCTTCGAAAACGTTCTGTGACCCAGCATTGAAAACAAGTTTATACTTGTACAATAATGGAATGGGAATACAAAATATGAGTCTTCTATGCAGTGTTTCAACTCTGTACTCTGTGATAATTCAGACAAAACATAAATCATAAATTGGGGAGCTGCTTGCAAAATATCAGCTATATTAAGCAAAATATGCAGTGCTCCCCCCCCCCCCCCCCCCCCCATAAGTAATGTGTAGTAATCGACAAACTAAAACACACACAACCCTTAGGCCCCTTTCAAACGGGGCGGACTCTGATAAGTGGATCCACCTGCTCAGCGGAGGATCTGTCCACTGATCCCCTCTGAGCATTCAGATGACAGGTCCGTGTTTGCTCTCCTTGTGCAGAGTGGACACGTTCAGAGCCTGCTGTTCTCTCTGGGGTGGTCGGATGTAAACGGACTGACTGCCCATTTACATCCGATTGTCATCCGGTCCGCTAGTTGGATGGGGAACTGATCCTCATCTGTCTGTTTTTGGCAGACTGGATCGGATACAGGCAGGTGTTAACAGACCCATGTCTATTTACATCCACTTCCCCATAGAGAACAGTGGGTGGTCTGATTGGGTCTACCTTTTAAATAAAAAAAAAATAAAAAAGAGCAGGCAGACCCGATCGGTCCACTCGTGAAAGTGGAATTAAAAGGCCATTATTCTAGTGAGAAAAAAAATTAGACTAGTGAAAAAATTACAACCAAAAAATGCTAGTATAGAATCCCAACCACAGCACCACCTGCTTGGAGTTTGCATGTTCTACTTGTGCCTGCGTGGGTTTTCTCCGTACTCTGCTTTCCTTCACACAATCTTGAAGACATGCTGGTAGGTTAATTGGCTCCTGTCTAAATTTGGCCCTAGTATGCGTATGTATGAATGTGAGTTGGAGACCTTAGAGTGTAAGCTCCTTGAGGGTTAGGGACTGATGTTGAATGTACAGTATATAGTCATGGCCAAAAATATTGGCAGCCCTGCATTTCAGATGGTGTACCACTTTGCCCAGAAAATTGTTGCAATTACAGATGTTTAGGCTTTTTCATGTTTATTTTGTTTGTATTGGTATGACACAAAAAGTGGATAAACAAAAAGCCAAATCTGACATATTCCACCCAAAACTCCAGAAATGGAATGGATGAAATTTATTGTCAAGTTCTCAAAATTGTAACTAATAATTGCATTCCAAGTTTGTGATGCTTCTGTAATTTGTAATTAAAGTGGTTGTGAATGCTCAAGGTTTTTTTTATCTTTGTGCATTCTATTCATGAAGGTAAAAAACCTCTGTGCAGCATCACCCCTAATATTCACCTAAGCCCCCTCTTGAACCAGCGATGTGCACTGGAGTTTCTGCTATACTGGGACTCCCTCTCATTGGCTGAGACAGCAGCGGGAGCCATTGACTCCTGCTGCTGTCAATCACAGCCAGTGAGCCAATGAGAAGAAAGGGGATGGGGCCTAGCCGCTCCGTGAGTGAATGGATAATCTCACGGTTACAAGTCCATCTCCAGAGATCTTAATGTTCCTGTGTCCACTGTGTGTAACGTTGTCAAGAAGTTTATAGCCCATGGCACTGTAGCTAATCACCCTGGACGTGGCTGAAAGAGAAAAATTGATCAAAGATTGCAATGAAGGATTATTGGAATGGTGGATAAAGAACCTCAATCAACTTCCAGACAAATTCAAGCTGACCTTCAGGCACAAAGTACAACTGTCATCTCACACTACATTTTGCTATCTGAACAGGGATGCTATGGTAGGAGATCAAGGAGGGACCTCACTGCTGACAGAGAAACCTAAAAAAGCCTGATTGGAGTTTGCCAAAACTTACGAGGAAGCCAAAATCCTTATGTGGGAATGTCCTGTGGACAGATGAAACAAAATTACAGCTTTTTGGTAAAGCCCATCATTCTACTGTTTTCAGAAAAAGCAATGAGGCCTTTTAAAGAGAAGAATACAGTCAAACATGGTGGAGGTTCACTGATGTTTTGGTGTTGCTTTGCTGCTTCAGGCACTGAATGCCATGACCGTGTACATGGTATGTCTGAAATCTGAAGACTACCAAATAATTCTATGGTGCAATGTAGGGCCCAGTGTCAGAAACTTGGGTCTCCATCAGAGGTCATGGGTCTTACAGCAGAACAATGACCCAAAGCGCACGTCAAAAAGCACCCAGAAATGGTTTCAGACAAAGCACTGAGAGTACTGAATGAGTCCAGATCTCAATCCCATAGAGCACCTGTGGGGAGATCTCAAAACAGCAATTGGGAAAAGGAATCCTTCCAAACTGAGAGACCTGGAGCAGTTGGCGAAAGAAGAGCAGTCTGAAACTTGAGTAGAGAGGTGGCAGAAACTCATTGATGGTTACAGGAAGCGATTTTGATTGCAGTTTTTTCCAAGGGGTGTGCTACCAAATATTGAGTGCCGATAATTTTGTCCAGTCCATTTTTGGAGTTTTGCATGAAATGTGTCAGATTTGGCTTTTTGTTTTTCCACTTTTATGTCATACCAACACACAGAAAATAAACATGACAATAACTAAACATTTGTAATTGCAACAATTTTCTAGGCAAAGTGGTGCATTATTTTGACAAATGCAGGGGTGCCAGTATTTTTGGCCATAATTGCATATGTATAGCGCTGTGGAAATTGCCGATGCTATGAGTACTTGTAATAGTGAAAGTGCACATCCAAATCGACTCCTAAATCTTTGAAAACAATCCACACGTATCCAGTGCAGTGGTGGTAGTTTATTCCCATCAACCAATGTGAATTGTGAGCCTCTTGACAAATGACCTCTAATCATCTGAGGTCATATGTAACAAATGGGTCCTCGTATAGGTGATAATGGGCAACCTATGCAGTTATCCTCCAAAGGCTCATAAGTACTTCAGTAGTTGTATCACAACACAGACCATGAGATGGAGAAAGGACTCCACGTAGTGAAAATCTGCAAGCCAAAGTAGATCTATTAAAGTTAATATGTTACTCACAAGCATAAAAAGGATCTGAGCTATAAAAAAACATTGCTTCCTCCAGCAAATGTGAGGACATTGCTAATGGGAAGGCACTGTGGGAAGTTGTGGGATCTGCAGCTGGCTACTGGACAAGGAGAGAAGCCGCCAGCCTGGAGGGTGAGCACTATACTAAAGGGAGCTGTCCTGGGATTTCAGGCACCCAGCTCTCCCCAGGATACCGTAAAGAGGCATGGTGACCTCAGCTGTGACTGCCAGAGGTGTCCGAAGCCAGGCCAGAGTATTTTAGAATTGTACTCTAAACATGCAGTGCTAAATATACACTAAAAAACAGTCCATAAAAGAATGACTTCATCCAGAAGGAAGGAAACAGTCCAAACACCAGCTTATGTCCAGAGCTGATCAACCATGACACCACAGTGGCAACCCCAAACTGTTTACCAGATATTAAGACCCTCAAGCTATAGAATGGTCTTAAATACTGAAAGTACTAAAAGGTGTTCCGGTTTCTCAGCACTTTATCCACATCCAGCCTTCTAGGTACTTAATATGTTAATACATTAAGCTCCATAGAGGTTAACCCAGGAATGCCATCGGAAGAAAAGAATGATTATCCTATAAAGATTAAAAAGAAACGTCCATAGTGAAGTACTTTTAAAACACGCTCCTTTTATGTAAAGTATTGCACTCACATGAATTCTAATGTTTAAAAGCGTTTAGAACAAATCATCAAAATGGCCGTGGCGTTCAGTCTGCTAACGTCATGCATCACAGGTTCCATCCGACGCTGTTTGTCAGATTGACAACATCAGGGGCTGGCAGCTTCTATATTTATATGGCTATCCATATTATTTTTTCTTTTTTTTTTTTTCTTTTCTATTTTGTGCATTAGTAGGGATGCAACGAAATTTCGGTGGCCGAAACATTTCGGCCAAAAACGCCTTTCGGCTGTCAACCAATACAAAAAAAAAAGCAGATACAGGTGCCGAAATAACCCCACCCCTTACTGCCTGCCCACCACTGCTGCCGCCAGCCGCCGCCTGGTAGTTCTCAGCATTACCTGAGAAACTATCAAATGATCCTGATGCTGTGCATAGAGATTAGTGAAGGAAAGCTGGCCTCCACATATCTCTATGCTCTTGGAGGACCGTTTCCAATTCCAGCCCTTCTTTTTTTTTTTTTTTCCCAATCAGTGTATTTTTATTTATTTTTTTTTAAGACTGCGCATTTCGGTTTTGGCTTTTGGGCAAGTGAATTTTCGGTTTCGGCACCAGAATTTTCATTTCGGTGCAGCACTATGTATTAGTATTTTAGAATTAGATTGGAATACATTTTACAACAAAATCACAATGCCACCCCTCGTCTTAAAAACTGATGTTTTTCATTACACATATACAAACTTTTTTAAAATTGTTTGGGGGCTGTAAGGCCTGGTTCACACCAATGCATTTAGTGTGTTTTGCAGAATGGACTACAATCCATTTAACATGTTTTCCTTTGGGACTCCTTTTACATTTGTGGTTTTGGAAAGGGTCAGGTACTTTTTTTAAAGGATAAGTTCACATTTTGCACAAAAATAATAAATGCACATTTTTTTTTTTTCCTGGTAAAAAAAAATTTTGCATGTATATTTTTTGACTGCAGGAGCCTGGAAAGCGTTGCACCAGCGATAAGTAGATCGCTGATGCCATGCAGGTTGTGGCAGGCGCAGCACCCTTTGGTGCCTAGTGCGCTGTGGTATTAGAAAAATTATGCAATTGCTGTTTCTTTGTTTGATTAGACTGACTTTACTCTGTAATTCCTCCAATGCCGCTCTATGGATGCAGTAGGTTTAAAGAGCACACCGAATACTTTAGTTAACTTCTTTAATAACTTCAATCTTCTTCATATAACACTGCTTACAATGGCTTTCTTCTTTCATATTACAATGGTTTAATTCGTATTACATTGGGTTGATTCGATAGATTCGTTAGGTTCGATAGATTCGATTGGATTATGATTACTCTACAGTGACTTGATTCGTAAGTTCGGTGGAACTACAAGTAAACACACACAACAGTTTTTAGACACAGATCTACCTGCACTGTTAAACAATAGAGGAACACACAAGTGCATTAAATACCTATTTGGCCTTCTCTGCCTCCATGGAGCTTCTCTGATTGGAACTTTGTCTGTTTCCTCTTCTGTCTGGTGAGCATGTGTCTCTAGAAAATCTTAGCAGGGAGTTTTTACACAGGCATAAATGAAACTGGCTGGGATTGGTTAAGGCTCTGTACAGTGTGAGGCTGGCTGTGATTGGCTTACCTTATACTAACTCTTAAAGGCATATTTTCCTTTTCTGCTTCTGCTAACACAATTAATATAAAAATGTCATATAACATTCAAAGACATAAATCACAGCAATGATTCTGCTTTTGGCTTTAACATATGCACATATATACTGTACTGAGGTTATTGGCAGGTTTGGTATACACATATATGTGAACCATATTAGCAACCTAGGACTGGTCTTAGCTGGCCAGCTACACAGGTCTCCTGCAGACCTGTCAGGATATTTGCTTGCTGTACAGGGATGTAGGAGCCAGCAGATATTCCGACAGGAAACTTCAATGAATTAATAGCTCATTGAGAAATACGAGCTGACACCTTGCAGTTTTCATTCCCAGAACACAATGAATGACGCGGCTGTGTGGGCTGACAGCTAGTACAGGGACCTTCTTCCTGGGGGGGGGGGGGCTGCAGCATTGGAAACATGTTACATGTTCCACCCTAGAAACAGATGTAACATGTTCCAAAAAGGTGAACTTGTCCTTTTTTTAAAACGCAACATGATTTTTTTTTTTTTGATTCAGTAGTCTTAAATGGACACGTGGCAGAAACGCATGTGATGCGTTTTTTTTTTTTTATGTGACTTTGGATGGGTGTAATTTTTTTTTTTTTTTTGAGAATAGCAAAGTATTACTGTTCTGTTCATGTAGTGTGAATTTACACACTGACTCTCACGTGGCATCCACAGTTGCACCCATCCAAAGTTGTATCCAAGTTAATGCTTTTTTTTTTTTTCCAATAAGGTAAGTATCAAAAATACTTGTTCCAAAACGTGCTGAAAAAATCAATCGTAAAAATGCAGAGGTGGGAATCTAGCAGTGGCCCTGTCACACCGGTGTGACATCGCACCTAAGGAATGTCAGTGTCTTTAACGTGTGATTTGCTGCAGTCATGTCTAAAGTAGTTCTTGCATTATGTTTTCTGCTGTTTTGTTGCGATTTCACCTACATAGAATATAGTGGAATTGCACTGCAAAGTAGCAGAGGCTTCATAAATTGCAAACAAATTGTGTGATTTTACTGTGACTTGTGACTAGCATTCATGTTCAGATTTCCTTCATTTGAATCCAATGTGTACACTATCTCTCCATCACACTGATTGCACGGGTCATAGAGGCAGGGTAGGCACCCCACTGGACAGTAATCTCCAGCAGCCCATTAGGCGGAGCTCGCTTTACGGCACTGCGAGGGCACATTGTTGCATGTGTCGTGCTGCCCTTTCTGAAGGCGGGTGAATCCATCCCGGACCGGGTCGATGAGCTGTAATTGGCTGGCGGGAGGGAAGGGCAGTAGCCCGCTGTTTAATGCCCGACTTTGTGTCCGGAAGCTGCACCGTGCACGTGATCGCCACTTCCGGGGCTTGTCCTGGAGCTCCATCACGTGTCACGGCGACATCTTAGTGCCCGTATCAAGCCGACTAAAATGGCTTCGTCCAGCGGGGCCCCTGAGAAGAAGAAAGTCACCGAGCTCCGTGTCATCGACCTGAAATCCGAGCTAAAGCTGAGGAACCTGGACGTGACCGGAGTGAAAAACGTGCTCGTGGCCCGGCTCAAGGAGGTAGGGGTCAGGTGGGGAGGCCTCGTTACCGCCCCGCCGTTTCTCATTCGCGCTAGAGATGTGTATGGCAGAGCCATGCTTTGTGTGTCCTGAGGCCGGTGCATGAGCTGAGGAGAGGGAGGGGGCGCTGTCCGGGAGCTCCGTACAAGAGGAGGCGGCGGCCTCAGCAGTGTTCTCTATCATTGTGTATACAGGGCACATCATACCCGGAGGTCAGCGCTAGGCCCTCCGTACACTGAGAAAAGGGGCTTCAAATCTGCCCCTAAAGGTGAGTGTGGGCGTCCATTCCTTCCATTGCCCACCAGACTTACTCCAGCCATCAACTGACTCTCAAGGGTTAAATTCACCTGGCAGTAAGGCACAATTGCATGTTTTCCCTGCCCAAAGCTTCTCTTCTGAATGAATGCCTGTGTGCATTATAGATCGGTTAACATAGGACGGCTTTTAGAAACTGAAAAAAAAGTCCAATGTTCATGTTTGTCAGCACACCATGGATCCCCAGTGTTGTCCCAAAGGCTATTTATATTGAACAATCGCCTCACAAAGGAAAGCTGCAACGTTTTGAAAACGCGCAGGACCCCATCACCAGGCATGTGACAAAGTCCAGCACCTGTAAAAGCAGATACACATCCCGTGTTCATGAGGCTGCATGGCTTCATACCAGATGTGGTCAGGAACATTTTATAAACACACTATGAATTGGGTGTGGACATTTTTGAAAAAAACCACTTGTCCAGGGACCAAATCTGTGCCCCAATCTACTTGTCGCTCATGGCAATCTACTTGTCCTGATAATATATATATAAAAACCAAAACTGTATTTATATCGGAGGTGATACTATAAATGTCTGGGGCTTTTTAAAAACAAAAGGGGCTCTATGGCTACTTAAACGGTTTAATATTTTTTTTACCTTGCACTGTTTATCTTCTCCCTTTTTAGTGTAATGAGCACTGATTGGCTGCTTGTCAGGAAAGGGGAGTGTCCGACTTATCCTTTTTCCCTTTCACTGCCAGAGCAGTTTTTTGCTCAAGTTTTTAAAGAATAATTTTAGGCCTGAAGATTACATAAAACCTCCTAACATTTATATATTTTCTGAAAGCAGAAACCCTAGAGAATAAAATAGTGGTAGTTCCAATTTATGTTCCATATTTCCACAAATTTTTAGTAAATTCAAGCAAGGGAATGCAGAGACTGGTGTAAATTTTGCCTTTTAACTTCTTGCCCTCTGCCATATATCAGAAGTATTGCTACAGGGCATTAGGGATGTGCAAAATCACTGTGTGTGTGTGTGTGTGTGTGTGTGTGTGTGTGTGTATAAAATTTTCTCATTTCCATGTAGGGGGCGCATGCCGCTATTGGCGGCTAGAGATGTCGGTCACTCTGTGATTGTCAGGAAAGCTGAGAGGGGAGAGACCTGTGTGTAAACACAGGTCTCTCTGCTGTCAGCATGGACATAATGCTTTTGTAATTCTCTGCACAGCAGAGAGATACAAAACAGCATTTTTTCCCTAGCAAAATACAGCACACAGTTAACCCTTTGATTGCCCCAGATGTCAGCCCCTTCCTGCCCAGTGTCATTAATAGAAAAGAGTTAGTCCTTTTTCTATTAGCATTGATCGCTGTATTGGTGTCACTGGGGATGTTAGTGGTAGTCAGTTCCCACCCAGTGTCAGAATGCCTGCCACAGTTCCGTTATAAGTCACTAATCGCCACCATTACTAGTATAAAAAAAAATGAATTCCAGTGTATATATACCACCATTTGTAGACTCTATCACTTTCACGTAAACCAGGGCTTGACAAATTTTAGGTGCCAGGTTGAAAATATGGCCTGGCGCCTGGGCTGTTGTCAGCCCCAGTGATGTAGCATAAGGGGGCGCAGCCAGGCTCAACATTTGCGGGCTGTCTGCAGGTGTCACTGGTGTGTGAGGGCAGGGGGTAGGGAGGAGCGGCGCTGTGAGGGCTGAGATCAGCGGGAATGTGAAGGGCGGGTTATGGGCAATTTGGTCTGTAGAGTAGTAGGAGGGGCGGAACAGGAGGAGCAGAGCTGGCAGGAAGCGTCCCCCTGTGCGGCTGTCCGTGACACCTAACGCTCCAGGGAGACTCCCAGCCTCACCTCTGAGCAGGAACGGGTGGTGTGACCGCTTGTGTGGCCATCTATCAGAGACCCATCAGTGCTGCCTTTATTTTTATTTTTAGTCTTCATTTATTTTAGTAATAAATGACCCCAGTGGTGATTTAAAAGAGAAACATTTTAATTTGGGTACAGTGTTGTATGACCGCACAATTTTTCCTTTACTCTCGGTTCACATCTGTGCGGGTGGCGCCGCTGCGGGACCTGCACACATACCTGCAGCCGCACCATCCACACAAAGAATGCAGGACCCTCTTAATTCTAATGGTATGCTGTCTGCACTGGGAATCGCAACCGTACTGGGAACTTTGGTTCCCGTACGGGCTGCGATTTTCAAAGTAGTGCAGGGACTTCTTCCCAGCGTGTCCCTTGGCATGGGAGCCCATTCAAATGAATGGGTTCTTGTGCCCTTACATATCGCAGGCCGCACAGATGTGAACCAGGGCTTCAAGCTGAAAGTTAAAAATTGGCCTGGGCAGGAAGGGTGCGATAGTAACCAATAGGGAAGTGGTTTAAAAAAAAAATGCTCCTCCTAACTTTTTTTTTTTTAGCGGTCTCCTATATCCAAAGCAAATTTGTCAAGCCATGACTTAAACCAATTTACACCATTATTAGGATTTTTAATTTTTTTTTTTTTTTTTTAGCAAAGACAATGTGTGACGGTGCCATTAAGGATTAATAGCATGTGATATGTTTACTATATTTGTATAAAATATTCTCAAAATAGTCTAACAAACTGTGAAAATGTGGCCAACAAAAATGCTAAGCTCAACATTGGAAAAGATTTGGGAGCCTCCTTGGCACACATGGGAGAGTCCATTCAAGTGACTAGGCTGTCCTATCTGTCATGTGAAAATTCAGATGTGGATGGGCTTTAATCAGTTTCTTAAACCCGGCCATAGATGAGCTTTATTTGTGCAACTACAGGTTTCAGGAAAAATAGTCGTTCGACTTCGTTTCCCCCATCAGCACAGTTAGTGTTGATGGTGGAACTATTGCTTTCTTCTGGCTGGTGGGGGGGAGGCGTCTCTGCACACAGTGATTTTTGCTAGCTGCATGAAAAATCCTAAAAGCTAGTTGTGCAATTACTTTGGCTACAGTCAGCCTGCCCATAGATGATTGAAATCTCCAGACGGCTCTACAGAAATTCTTATTTTTTCTTTTTTTTTTTTTTCCCTTCTTTGTTTTTGTTACTCTGCTTTCATTGTAACGTCCCCTGTAACCTTCCAGTCTCCTGTTTGGAATGAGCAGTGCACTGTAGTTGCAGTTATGTACACTGCTCTGTGCACATGCCATAGTCCATCTTGGCAACAGGCAGAAATATGTTCCGCCGCTTTGACAGGAAGTTGGATCATAGCAGTGAAAAAGAATTTGGAGATTTTGAGTAGGCAATAGAAGTTTTTTATGAAGTTAGGCCTCATGCACACCAGGCTTAAAGTGGTTGTAAAACATAATTCTTTTTTGTTTTTTCATTACAAACATGCTATACATACCTGTGGTATTAAACAGTGGCCAAAACCTCTGCAGGGGTCCCTCGCTGATGCTCTAGGCTTCACCTCTTCTCAGTGTGCCACCAAAGGAAGCTGCTTCTGGTGCTACAACACAGCTCGGTCCCGTCACCTGCTTCACACAGGACTTCACTGACAGCAGCAGAAGCCAATGGCCCCTGCTGCTCTCACTTTCGTGAGCAGAGGAAGAGAGAGCATCACTACACAAAGGGGATACAGACTCGCTGTAAAGGAGAGGCATGGCTTTTTCTCTGTCTCCCTCTTGTGCTGCTTATGTGTGTGGCACTATGAATGTTGTATGTACAGTTGTAGCACAGAGTTGTAGCAGTAGAGGAGTCTCCTACAGAATGCCATAGCTTCCGGGGAGCATTTAGTATGAAGAGTGTTAAGGTGGGGACACTTTCAATTGTGAAGGCAGAGGAGGAATCTTTTAGAAACTGAAAATGCATGTAAATTATACTTATAGTGAATGAAGGGTTCTGGGTTTAGTTACACTTTATTTGGTCTCCCACGGTACACAGAACATGTAAATGCAATTATTTTAGTAAATATAAACTGCTAAATACTTTCTCATCAGCAGTCTTGTGACTTCTATCAGTGTTCAGTAGAGCACTGGTTAAAGCCTGTAGGAGGAGTTTTCTCTAGGAAGATGCAGAATCTCTAACCTCTATCTGGGCTGTGCTGATAGGTCTTCTGCTGACCACATGCACTGTCCCAAGAAAAAAAAAAACAAAAAACCTCTAGCACTACATACCAAATTGAGCATGCGCAGTGTCTCCACACAATATGTCTCATCAGGATATAAGTGGGAGACACTAGTAGAATGGGAGGATCAGAGAAGTCAGGCTCAAATAGCATTTTTACACAATGCAGAGGATTAACCCCTTAGGTTCCACAGTGAATGTAACAAGCATGCTTTACTGCATATACAGACTGATTTTACAGCAGTGGGTTTAGCAACATTTAAAGTGGAACTAAACCCTCCTATCCTTTTCTTCCGGGATACTGTCATCTTCTCCTCTGTTTCATCTGCAACTGCCATGATGCTGCATATGTAATCAGTTTGGTTGAAAGTACAAGCAAATGTGACAACATTCCTGGTAGTGTTACAAAAATTCAAAATGCACAAATGTTCCCATGGGCAACAAGTTTGAAAGCCTAAAAATCAAACTTATGTGGCTTACGGCCAAAGTTTAAAAAAATCTATAGATAATAGGAAACGCTTTTTATTAAATATAAAAATGAAAGAACGCTATCATCGTTTTTGCATATTGTTATATTGTTTGTAATGTTTGAAGGAAATAAAGGCTGCAAAAATTGAAAACAGATTGTAACAGAAGGACCAACCCCAGAAAATTCTTCAAAAATATTAATAGTAAAAAGGTCCGTTTCGAGCATTTAGGTCCTTTACAGAATAATCTAGAGTGGGTGACTAGGGACAAAGAGAAGGCATATTTATGAAAGACCACCTTCAGCTCTGTGTATACAAAGGAGCATGGAGAAGCTCTTGTCCATAATGGGCATGGTATTGACACAGCTCCAGATGATCCACATTGGCTCATAACTGATATGATCCAAAAATAAAGCACCTGGACTGGATGGCATACACCCATGGGTCCTTAAAAAATTGAGCTCTGTCATTTCAAAGCCATTGTTTCTGATTTTTAGAGACTTTTTAATGACCCTAAATGACTGGCATAGTACCACTGGATTGGCATAAGGCTAATGTGGTGCCAATATTTAAAAAGGGGTCAAAATGTTTACCAAATAATTTTAGACCTGTTAGTTATAACTTCTATAGTTGGGAAGATACTGGAGAGTTTAATAAAAGACCACAGAGATGAGTTCTTGCTGTAAAAAAAAAAAAAAAAAATATTTTAATCGACCGCATGGGTTCATGAAAGACAGAAGTTGTCCAACAAATCTGATTTGTTTTTATGAGGTGAGCAAAACCTTGGACAGAGGGGTGGCGGTGGACGTGGTATACTTGGATTTTGCAAAAGCGTTTGACACAGTTCCCCACACATGACTAATGTGTAAGGTAAAGTCTACAGGCTTGGAAAAATCCGTATGTAAATGGATAGAAAACTGGCTAAAAGATTGTATTCAGAGAGTAGTGGTTAATGATTCATACTCTGAATGGTCTCGGGTCATCAGTGGAGTACCCCAAGGTTCAGTGTTGGGACCCTTACTTTTAATATATTAATAAATGATATAGAGTCTGAGATTATAAATCCCATATCAGTCTTTGCAGATGACACCAAGCTGTGCAGTGGAATAACGTCCTTACAGGATGTCTCCAATTTACAAGCCGACCTCAATGCACTGTGTAATTGGGCAACTATGTGGCAAATGAGGTTTAATGTTGATAAATGTAAGGTTATGAACTTGGGGGTTAAGAATATGCATGAATCATACATCTTAGGGGGGTACAACTGGGGGAATCAATGGTAGAGAAGGATCTGGGGGTTCTGGTAGATCACAAGCTTAATAATGGCATGCAATGCCAAGCTGCAGTTTCTAAAGCGAGCAAAATCCTCTCTTGTATTAAAAGGGGTATAGACTCCAGAGAGAGAGATCATATTACCCCGGTACAAATCATTAGTAAGACCTCATCTGGAATATGCAGTTCAGTTTTGAGCATCAATTTACAAATAGAACATTGGGGAACTGGAGAAAGTACAGAGAAGGGCAACCAAACTAATAAGAGGCATGGAGGAGATCAGCTATGAGGAAAGATTAGAGGAACTGAATTTATTCTCTTGAGAAGGAGATCAAGGAGGGGATATAATCAACATGTATAAATACATCAGTGGTTCATATAGTGAACTTGGTGTAGAGCTATTCACTCGGTCATCACAAAGGACAAGGGGGCACTCTGTCTGAAGGAAAAGAAATTTAATCTCCAAATACGGAAAGATTTCTTCACAGTGAGAGCTGTGAAATTGTGGAATAGACTCTGGTCTGGCCAGCTCAGTGGATTGCTTTAAAAAAGTCCTGGATTCTTTCTTAGATACACAGAATATAACTGGATACTAACATTTATAGTTAGTTGATCCAGGGCATATCCGATTGCCTCAGGATCTGTGGGTATAGGATTATAACTTTTTTTTTTTTTTCAACCAGACTATGTAACTTGGCAAAAAAAACAAAATGCGCAGTTTTTAAAAAAAAAAAAAAAAATATATATTTTTTATGAAAAAAAAAATACTTTGATTAAAAAAACATATATACCCCACTTTTTTTTTTTTTTTTTTTTTTCTTAATATGAAAGAGGATGTTATGGCGAGTAAATAGATACCAAACCTGTCACTCTTTAAAATTGTGCACGCTCGTGGAATGGCGTGAAAACTGTGGTACTTAAAAAAATCTCCATGGGTGAAGTAAAAGTCTACAGGTTAGCAATGTAATGTTACCAAGGAGGTCTAGTGCTAGAAATATTGTTCTTGCTCTGACGTTTGTTGCAATACCTCACGTGTGTGGTTTGAACACAGTTTACATATGTGGGTGTGGCCTATGTATGCTTTCACCACTACGTGCGAGCACGTGCACATTACAATATTTTTTTTTTTTTAAATGGACAGTGCTAAAAAAGAAGAAAAAAAAAAAAGTTTAATCACTTTTTATTCTTATCACAAGGAATGCATGCATCCCTTGTGAAAGAAATAATGACAGGTCTTTTTTATGGTGAGATATGGGGTTAAGACCCCACATCTCTCCTCTGCAATGTAAAGCATTGATCTAGTGCTTTAAAAAAATTTAAATAAAAATGGCTGGAACCAGAAGTGACATTGCTCCAGTCCTCCAAGGACATAGAGATGAGTGGAAGCCACGTTTGCTTCACTAATCTCTATGCCCAGCGCCGGGATCTTTCGATGGTTTCTCAGGTAAGGCTGGGAACTACCGAGAGTATAATGTTGCTTTATTTATCCAGGAGCGTTTATTACCCCACACAAAATGAAGAACTTCAGATTGTAATCTTAATAGTTCTCTAGGGACTGCAATCGGTTATGTCCTAAAAAGTAGAGTAGTCTAGGTGAGCCATTTTAATGGAGTTAATTCTACCGAACTAAGATAAAGGGAAGTCCACCCAATGACTCCTTAAGCAGTTTAAAGAGTATGGGGTAGTTCTCACGATGGTTGCAATGGAGGGTGTAAGATTAACCCCCAGATAGAGAAGGGGGTGAGTAGCCCATTGAAAGTTGTAATTGTCACGAAGAGTCTGTACCTCCTGAAGGGGATAAAGTAACGTTCATAGCAGTAGTTTTAGAATTTAGAGTTAAGAGTCCCGAAGATTGAGCATAGATGCAGTAGAGTCAATAGATTGGGTACGGACACCTGGGGATTTGAGATGAACATAAGGACGTAATCTGCAAACAGGACACAGTTGTGCTCCAGTTGGCGACATTGAATACCCATAATGCCAGAGTGAGAACAGATCGATCGCCAGCGTGGAAAGTAGGGGGGAGTTTGGACAACCTTGTCTAGTACCACAGCTGATAAGAGGAGACTGTTTGTTTATACCCTTGTGTGGAAATCTGAGCCGAAGGATTACAATATATATATATATTTTTTTCTTTATATATAGGAATAAAGGTGGAGCCAAACCCAAAGGCTCTCCAACGTGTTAATTAGGTATTCCCATTCAAACTATCGAACGCCCTGTGAAGATCCAGTGATAACAACAATATTTCCCTGTATAGGGAATTATCCCAATTAGATTTTACTGCAGATATCAACACTGGAGACTGATGGATCTGTTTCAGTGTTGACGTGCTCATATGAACCCTGATTGGTGAATGTAGGTTTCCGGAAAGGTATTAAGACGCAAAGCCAGAACCTTAGTAAGGATCTTCAGATCGCAATTGATCAGAGAAATAGGGTGGTAATTACAAACATCTGTAGCATGTTTGTTAGGTTTAGGAATAACACTTATATATGCCCTATTCTCCTAATGTGGCACTATTCCTCCATCCCACAGGTGGATAAAATGAAGAGCCATACAGTTGCAAGAAAAAGTATGTGAACCCCTTGGGATTACGTGGAGTTTTGCATGAATTGGGCATAAAATGTGCTCTAAACGTCGTCTAAGTCACAACAATAGAAGTTCAGTCTGCTGAACATACTACACAAACATTAGATGTTGCCATGGTTTAATTGCACATGTAAACATTCACAGTGCAAGGAGGAAAAAGTATGTGAGGCCCTAGCTTAATGACTTCTCCCAGAGCTAATTGGAGCCAGGAGTGAGCCAACCTTATCTCCAATCAGTGTGATGATATTGGATGTGTTGCTGACAGCTGTCCTGCCCTTAAAAAAAAACCTGTTTTGGGTTTACTGGTTTCAAGAAGCACTGTCTGATGTGAACCATGCCTCGCAGAAAAGAGCTCTCAGAAGACCTACGATCAAGAATTGTTGACTTGCATGACGCTGGAAAGGGTTACAAAAGTATCTCTAAAAGCCTTGATGTTCATGTGTCCATGGTAAGACAGACTGTCTACAAATGGAGAAGGTTTACCACTGTTGCTACTCTCCCTAGACGTGGTCGTCCTGTAAAAATGACTGCAAGAGCACAGCGCAGAATGCTGCATGAGGTAAAGAAGAATCCCAGAGTGTCAGCATGTGCCAGAGATTTCTGTAGGTCTTTAGCTAACATTTTTGTTGACACATCTACAATAAGGAAAACATTAAACAAGAATGGAGTACATGGGAGGACACCACGGAGGAAGCCATTGCTGTCCAAAAAGAATATTGCAGCACGTTTGAAGTTTGCAAAAGAGCACCTGGATGTTCCACAGCACTACTGGCAAAATATACTGTGGATAGATGAAACCAAGATTGAGTTGTTTGGGAAGAACACACAACACTATGTGTGGAGAAAAAAAGGCACAGCACACCAACATCAAAACCTCATCCCCACTGTAAAACATGACGGAGGGAGCATCATGGTTTGGGGCTGCTTTGCTGCCTCAGGGCCTGGAAGGATTGTTGTCCTTGATGGGAAAATGAATTCCAGAGTTTATCAAGACATTTTGCAGGAAAACGTACGACCATCTGTCCGCCAACTGAAGCTCCGCAGAGGATGGGTGATGCAACAGGACAATGACCCAAAGCATACAAGTAATTCAACAAAACAATGGCTGCAACAGCACAGAATACGCCTTCTGGAGTGGCCCAGTCAGAATCCTGACCTCAACCCGATTGAAATGCTGTGGCATGACCTTAAGAGAGCGATTCACACCAGACATCCCAAGAATATTGCTACACTGAAACAGTTTTGTGAAGAGGAGTGGTCCAAAATGACTCCAGATCGTTGTGCAGGTCTGATCTGCAACTACAGATTTTTTTTTTCCTCCCTGCACTGTGAATGTTTACATGTTATGTGCAATTAAACCATGGCAACATCTAATGTTTGTGTAGTATTATGTTCAGCAGACTGTGTTCTTCTATTGTTGTGACTTAGATGACGTTCAGAGCACGTTTTATGCCCAATTCATGCAAAACTCCATGTAATCCCAAGGGGTTCACATACTTTTTCTTGCAACTGTATGTGGAACCAAAAGGTCTGAGAGAGTGTTATATTTTTTTTTTTTTTTTTTATAATGGTTGAGAGACAATCGGGGCTTGGTGATTTGTGTAAAGCTAAAGTTTTAATAGCCTTCTGGATTTCTTCACAAATAGACCATAACGAGGGTCAGAGATGTCAAAAAGCGGCTAATAGACGGGGAGGAGTCTTCTTGGGGTTGGTGATATAGGTCAGTATAGAAAGAATGAAAGTCCTGAGGGTTTTTACAAGGGTCTTTGGGATATGTTACCATTTTTTGATCAGATTTTGGGGAGAGCTAAATGAGTATCTAGGGGATAACTTGCATGCAAATAGGGAACCTGGTCTATTTCGCCATGTGAAAAATGTATGAGTAGCCCAACGCAGCTGTTTTTCTGTTTGGTAGTAGGAACACATTACTTTCTGTGTGGGCTTGGTCAAGTTTAGCCAACAAGTCCGGGTCGGAGGCTTTTTATGTTTAGCATCAAGAGCATCATAAGCTTTAGATTTGGCCAAAATCAATTCATCATGAGCCCTTTTCAGTCGAGAGGACAACTTGATAAGAAAGCCCCTGACTGGAGCCTTATGGGCCGCCCAATTAATAGTGGGAGTCGTGTCTTCTGCCTTATTGGTTTCAAAGTAAAGCTTCAAATGGGTAGAGATGTTGCCAATAAGATTCATTGCTCGAGAAATTTGTTTAAATGCCAATGTGGGTTGGCCATTTTAGTTGTCTGGTTGGAAAGCGCTGGTAGGATAAGGGTCATGGTTAGACAAAGATGTATTGACTATCTTGGCAGTGAGCATTCTAGGTAGGAGTCTCGAGAGGAGGCGTATATGTTCAGGAATAACAATTATGAGCCCTGGAGAAATGACAATAGTCTAGAGAAGTTGGGTTAGCCTCCCTCCAGGCATCAACCAGATCAGAGTGGAACAGTAGTTGGGCAAATTTAGAATGGATTTTAAAAAAGGAGCTGCATGGGCACTTTCATAAGCAGCATGAAGTTTGGCATGAATAAGTGCACTGGGTTTCCTCTCCTTTTTTGTCTGTCTTGTTATGTTAAAATTAAAAGGGGTCAATACTCATGGGTACAAAATACACACGCAATTTAAAGTGACCCTTTCATTACAGGGTCAGGCATACAAGAAAGAGAGGCTACACTTGCCTTTCTGACCTGTCTTAAAAAGCCTCCATGAAGTTAGTCTATGGATGCTGCAAGTATTCAACACTTCTGAGCAGGTAAATTACCTGCTCCACCTCTGGTTCCTCTTGTGGTCTCCTACATCCCTACAGTCCATCTGATCATTTTGCGTTAGTAGACTTGGCCAGCAAAGACCAGACGTCCATTAGGTGGAAAACACCCACGGAGTGTCAAATGCTAACAAGAATGCTATGCCAAAAATGTTAGTGGATTCTTGTGATAAAATCATTAGCGTGACATTGGCTTTATGCTGCATCTTTGTAGACTGAAATTGGTCTTGTCTTGGAGGATGTGGGAACATTTTGTGCTTTTATGGAAGCTTCTGTAACATATACCCAAAGCAGAGCGTGTCCTTCTCTTCCTACTCTCCAGGGGTGAACTGCCGCTTAAGATGGTTGTAAAGACAGAAGGTGTTTTAGCTTACTGCTTTCTATGCGGTAAAGTAAAAAAAAAAATCTTCTGCATGCTGTTTACCTTGCAGCCCCCCAAATACATCCCTAAGCCTCGATCCAGCAATGTGCCTGTGAGCCAAGGCGCTCTCTCGCTCCTCATTGGCTCAAATACAGAAGCAGGAGCCATTGCACATTTTTAGGCCTGAATTTTAGTGAAACCCCCTTTAGTGTATATTTTCTGAATTTGAAGATCCTGGAGAATAAAATGTTGGTAGTTTACAATTTTGTGTAATATATTGATCCACATTTATGAAATGCAGTAATTCCGTAAACAATACACAAAATCATTTTCGTACACCCACAATAGGTTATTTTCATTAAATGTCACATTACAGGGTGGGTTATTTTTTTATTTTATTTTTTTTATTCATTGGTGTCATTTTTTTTCTTTATAGGCAATTGAAGAAGAAGGCGGAGATCCTGATAATGTTGAAATAAGTTCTACTTCTTCTGGAGATACTCCTTCAAAAAAGCTGATGAAGAACAAGGGTGTGTATCAGATCTTTTCAGTCTTCTTTGTTCAAAATGCCTGCTATAATTTGATCAAAACTGCAAACTGTAGAAGACTGACAAAGTAATAAAGAATTTTTATGCTTATATGAGCATTTATTTGCATAAAAGCTGAACTCCAGGCTGAACGTTCGTTCGTTTTTCACGAACAGATGCGCCCACTGTACATGCTGTATAAACTGTATGTAGCATTAGCTACATACAATATAAGAACTTGCTCTATTCTGGCAACCGTACAGAGAGAGGTACACTCACCGGCTACTTTATTAGGTACATCTTGCTAGTAGCAGGTTGGGCCCCCTTTTGCCTTCAGAGCTGCCTTAATTCTTCGTGGCATAGATTCAACAGGGTGTTTGAAAACATTCCTCAGAGATTTTGTTCCATATTGACATGACGACATCGTGCAGTTGCTGTGGATTTGTCAGCTGCACATCCATGATGTGAATATCCAATTCCATCACATCCGAAAGGTGCTCCTTTTTTTTTTTTTTTTTTTTTTTGACTGCACCTTGTTGAGTTGACTATAACACCTGGTAGATGGGAGCTATTATTAAATTTTGAAGTTTTCCTATTAAAGGTGCATTCACATTGGCGATCAGCGTACACAAAATAAATGAAAAAAAAGTGTGCGCTATCCCGTCATAATTAGAATTTATAAGCTTTGGAAACATAAAATTACAGTCCAAAAAAATTTAATGGATAATAAACATCCAATCCAGTATATGTTGCATTATCATCCAGCCATAATCAACACTGTGCTTGACTTGTAGCCCCACTCCCTGCTCACCTGGACCATTGACCTATAAATTATAATAGGCCAAAAACACGGTTTATAAGGAAAATTTCTGATCCGTGACGCGCTCCTTCCACGTATTATGATTCTTTATAGTCCAGATCCGTGCAAAATAAAACAAACATACCATAGTGCAACACCATTTTATATAACCAAAACTTAAACGTGTTACAATATCCTACCCGGTAATGGGAAATGCCACAATATAGTCAGCACAGTGGAGTAATGCATATATGTTCACCATAATTCGGAGTCGCATATAAATTTTGTCTATTGTGAGTAGATACAGTAACACGTTTAATTTTTGGTTATATAAAACTGTGTTGCATTTTGGTATATATTCGTTTTATTTTGCATGAATCTGGACTTTAAAGAAGCATAATACGTGGAAGGAACACGTCACGGATCAGAAAGCGTGTTTTTGGCCTTTTATAATTTATAGGTCTGTGGTCAAGGTGAGCAGGGAACGGGACCACAAGTCAAGCGTGGTGTTGAGTGTGGCTAGATGATAACACCAAAGCTTATGGTTCTATTTATGATGTGATGGTGCCCACTTTTTTTTTTTTTTTTTTTTCTTCATTAATTTTGAGTGAGAGTACACCAGAGTAGTGAGTGCAGCAATCTTCTTCTTCTCTGATATTATTACTATAGTTGGAACATAGCAGCGCATAGGTCTTTACCATTTTGCCTGATCAGAACACACTACATTTCTACAGCTGAAATGACAGGTGCATGCAAAAAGTGTCCATTACCTGCACTGAATCAAGCCATGATCATTTTGTCCCTAACCACAGGTAATTGCTGGTTGCATGAACAGTGGCTGTCAGCTTGTCCCTGCATTGTGGGCTGAGCAGGTGCAGCATCTCTTTGCGCACACCTCTCTTTTCAGCCCCAGGAATCTGCAGTTTCTTGCTGCTGGAATGCACAGTTTGTGCTAATCACCCATGTAATTGGCACTAAATTCTGCTTTCTAAAAGACTAATGGTTTTTGTGCTCCAAATTTCAGGCAAGAAACAAGAGGCTGATGAATCTGGCTGTGAGGCTTCTATGGAAGAAGATTTAGTTAAGGTAAAATTATATACAAAATGCTCTAGTCTGTTTTAACATCTCTTTTGAAGAAAAACATAATTTTTAATTTGGGTCTACACAGTGAGATATATTTGTTAAATATTGCAAGTCGGCTATGCATCGGAAACAAACTTTTCATCCAATTCTCAGTTGTAAAGTATTGTTAGTGTTGAGAAAGGAGAGATATGGCACTTAATTTGTTTATGGCAAATCGGTTCGCAGAAGCTATTCTGTGACTTCCAGTGCAGGATTCCCTTGAAGTATTGGCGTTAGGGAGGAGACCTATAGGATCTATTACGTATGAAAATATTAAGTACAAGTTACACTATTTTACCAGGTTTCATTTCAATTGGTATTCACAGAATATTCTAGTGACCTTGTTGCCTCAATTGTATACACGCCTTGTGGCTTTCCTATAAGCAGAGGGGGACAGCCTAAAGCAAGATATGTTTAGGACTTCAGCTTGCATAAAAGCAGTGTGTTGCAAGCTCCCCCCCCCCCCCCCACAAGCATTTGCAGAACTTTTGGCAAGCTTTGTTGAAGCTTCTAAAGCACCATTCACCTCCAGTTTGGAGAGAATAAAAAACCCCATGGTTGAGCTGTGTTAACCACTCACCACCAACCCTTTCCTCTTTAACTGCAGAGGCAATGGCCGGGTGTGTACACTTATGCTTTGCAGCAGGAATTCTACCTCTGCTGCTTTCGGCAGAAGCTACTGCGTGCCGAATGCAATCCATTCAAGTTAATGGGACCACTCTAAAAATTGCCCCACAAACGCATCCAATGCACAGCGTTGTGGAGCGCTAATGCAGGGTGTAGGGGGTTAAAGCAGGTAGTAAAATGTCTCCTCTCTGGCTGTCAAATACTCTGAGGAGCAATCCAGGTTTGGACCGCTCCTCAGAGGGCAAGCCAGTGTGAATGAGCCCCAGAAGCTTGCTGTAAACACTGCTCTCAATTGAATGAGCTAAAGCCATGCGATTTATATCGGTGGATACAATTGTAAGGTTGTCTTGTTTACCTCACTAATAGGTCTAGCTAGTAATTTTGGCATGTAAGCTTACTTCTTTGACCTAGTCAGATTTAAGGTCAACAGCATTTCATCCATGCTATACTGTAGCTGGAGAACTATTCAGTTTTGGCCTGAAAACTCTAGGATTGGAATTCTGTGGATAATCCGCTTCCCTGGTCTGGTGCATGAAAATTAAGGACTTGCATGCATGAAATTTAGTTTTCTTGGCTTTGACTTGTCCCTTTTAGACATGATGGCACTATGATATGGATATTAAGTCTAGCCCCATAGTACATTAAATCAAGGTTTGTGTGGTTTTTTTTTTTTTTTTACGGTTTGTTTTTCAACCCCAAGAATGAATGGTTAGCATGTGTTTATGCACTTAGCGATGATTTATTCCATAAGCCCTTCTGAGTGCCTTGTTTGTAGTTTTTCTCAGGCCTTCATACAGACCATGCTTTTAAACCTCAGGTGAGAAGTGCAAATGGCTTGTTACTAGTTTGTTTCAATAGTACTAGTTTACAGCCTACCAATGGCTGCCATGCATATTCAATTTCTAAAGGGGTAATGGCAGTGGTATATAAGCTTTTAATAGCTGTTCAAAAATGTTTTGTGGAAGTGTGTCCAAAGGTCCAGACAGGGTCCGTGTACCTGAGTGGTGTGTTTTTTTTTTTTTTGTTTTTTTTATAGTAGTGAAGTGCAAGTAAAGCGATTTCAAACTCTCACCCCTTAGCCCAAACCCATTTAATTTAAAGTAGAAATGGAAGGCAAAACATTTGTGTATAAATACAGAAAAAATTAAAATTACTTTTTTTTTTTTTTTTTTTCCCCCATTCCCCCAAGTGATCACATACCCTATGTTCTCAGCAGCAAAAGAGCTGGGGGAGAGAAACTTCAGCTTGGGGACAAGTCAGCACAAGCCTGATCTTTGGAGGAGAGCACATGGAGTTCCCAGCACAGCTAGAGAGCTGACCAGTCTGTGTTCTCATACCTAGTATAGTCAATTTTTAATAGGAAAGCAGAGGGACTGACAGGAACACCAGGGTTTTCACACAGAGGAAGCAATACAAGGAGAACAGGATACTTTTTTTCTTACACATACATGGTATTGCAGGAATAGGAAATGTTGGATTTACGTATTCTTTAACCACTAATTGTTTAAATCTCCTGTCTTAAGCTCTCATGCACACTTGATGTTTTTACTGCTGCTGTTTTGGCGTTTGACCTTTTTTTTATTTTTTTTTTTTTTTCCTACAGTCCATAAACTCCACAGCATGTTATCCTTTGTGTCCATGCACACATAGTCTTTAATCAATGTTTTTTGGCAGGAAAATAACACCCAAAACTAGTGGGTTTCTAGAGGAGTTTTTTAGGTGTACAAATGCAATAAAACGCTGCAAACCGATTTTTTTTTTTTTTTTTTAAAAAAAAAAAAAACAAAGCAAGATAAGGTGCTGAAGGCTAATGCAAAAACGCTAAAAGCTGCAAAACTCACGTTTTTAACGTGACTTTGCACAGCTAACATTACCAGCGTTAGCAAAATGTCACGTGTGCATGGGGGGGCTAAAAAAAAATCCTACACTGAGCACTTTATTTTTTTGAGTTCGTTTATTTTCTTTATCCTTTATATATTGTTTCTGGTGTGTTTTTTTTATAAAGCAGTGATTCTTACACTGCAGGTGAAACTTCCTGGGACATGTATTCTTTCTTTTTATTTATTTTTTGTGCCAGTAATTATCTAGACGGTGTAATTTTAATTGGGATATGTAGGTTGAAAATAATTTTCTACCCTATCGGTACAGTGGGGTTAACTAAAACTGGAGAGTGCAAAGTCTGGAGCAGCTGAGCATGGTAGACAATTGGCCTCTAGCTTCAGCTTGTTCAATCAAGCTTGGTGTCAAAATAGGAGTTGTCTTAAGGTTTACTGCAGACCAATAGGGCTCCCTTTAATTATTGGAAGGCCCTGTTTGATTGTGTGGCAGTGTAGTGCTGGGGTCTCAATTTTTGCATTAATGCTTATAAACTGAAGTTTAAGCCACTCCAATGACAACTCATCATTTAGCTCTAATTCATTAAACTCGAACCCTTGCGAGCACAACAGTGTAGAAGAGGGTTCTCCAACAAAAATAATATTCCAATTGACATTGGTGAAAATGTTTGTTTGCCTGTAGGTAGTGTAGCAGATCTAAATCAAGTGTGTTTTCAGCAGCATTTCTTTCAAAATGTTACAATACGTGTCAAGAGGTGAAGATGAACTGTCCTTTCTTGGCAGTATTTCATTTCCATAGGGCTTTACTTTGTTTACACTGTGCTACAGTGTCTTGGTCATTCTTAATTTTACATTTTGTTCTGTGCTTTGTAACATCTCTCCAGAGTTTTTTTTTTTCTTTCTTTTTTTTTTTCCCCCTTAGCTTTCAGCTTTGTTTGACAAACCTGAAACATAGGGGTATTGTGGGGGGAATGGCTTCTGTTTACTAATTGGAAAGCTATAAGTCTGAAAAGTACTTTAGAAAGTATCCAGTATTTTTAGAAGATGCCATTTTGAAGAACATGTCCAACAAGGTAACCGGAATGACAAGGACCAGGTTATAATCCTCCACAGAGTTTGAGAGAAGTTGGCAAACAAATTCCGACCCGTTTGCAGTTAATGGGTAAGCAAGGTTTTCTCAGAACATAAGAGATTCACATTGTTTGCCTTTTTCAAAAAAGGACTTTGAGCTGGAGTCTCAAGATGTAAGTGACCAAGATGGTAGTGATGAAGTACAGGATACTGAGGAGCATGATGAAGAAAGTTCTGAGTCTGTCACAGTGCTATCCCCAGAAGGCATGACGTGCAATGAATCAAAGCCTGTCCCTCCAGAAGAAGACTCTGAAAAAGAACCTCAAAACCAAGTATGCTGAGTGGTTACTTTGAAATCACAGTACAATCTTATATTTACTTGATGGCTGAAAATTGAAATTTAAAATGCACCACTGTGGGTTTTGTGTGAATATGAAAAAAGGGGATCATCTAGATGCAACTTTTACTTTTTATCCTTGTTTTGTGATTGTTTGCTTTGAAAATCATTTAACAGAAAAATATAGTTGGCTGTGGTGGTCTGCTTTTTCGACGCTATTCCTGATTTACTTTAATTTCTGAAGCTCTGCGACTTCCTATTTGCTTTGCCCTCCCAAACTATATCTAAAGTCAAAACGTTCACATTGGGGAGATTTCCGTTCACTTTTTGTCCTATAGACACAACAGTAACCAGCAGAAAACTGTGTTAGTGGAACAAGTGTCATTGGAAGTTTTGAATGTCTCCCAAACCGTGACAAAAATGCCATTTTAAAAGTATAAATAATTTTTTTTTTTTTTTTTTTTAATATATAAAAACAGTTTTGGCTTTAGGTACGTTTTTTAAATTGAGGTGTGTCAGTATCAGTCTTTCCTGCTTTTTTTTTTTTTTTGCCGCCTTTTAATCTCAAGCATGCTCATTAGGCAATGAACCAGCCTCATTACTTCTGTACAGTAAGCAAAGAGGTGGTCTGGAAGGTAGTAAAGCTTAACCAGGAACTAGTACAGCAATCCTCTGGGTATGTAGTTTGGGGGAGGTTTGGGAATAACAAAAGGAATTCTGGTCAGCCATAAATGCTTTGGCTTTGTTTTTGCTTGTAATTCCACTATAAGTTCTTGGTGGTATGGCCGACATAAATTCAGTATGTATTTTGCAGCTTTTGCTATGACGTTATTTATGTCACAGAGCTAAATGAAGTAGAGCCGTTGCCCAAAGAATAAGTATTCACTTCTTATGCAGGCCATAGACTGTTCGTTCATTGGCCAATTTTTCATCCGAAAAACGATACATCATTTGTTCTGTAAACTGATGTTGCCACCAATGATTTTGAAAATCGTCCGTTTTTTCATGAATTTTCCAGCATGACCGATAAACGAAATGAGGAACTGCGAAAATCGGCTGATGCCATTGCCCCACTAACAGTGTGAAGATCGCCCGATTATTCTTTTGGACAAAAATAAGTCCGATAAACGAACCGTCTATGGCCTGCATAAGTCTTGTGAATAATATAAACAATTGCAAGTTGCTTTCACTGCTTTTTTTTCTTGTACATTAGAGGCAGGTTACAACAAATTGCAACATTACAGTAAGTTTTAGCCTACATATGTTTATAACAAAATGATCCTGGTGATTTTTTAAGTGTTAATGATATATTAACCATTTTCTGATTGTTTGAGTTTTTTTTAATAGGTCTGTAGAGTAATACATTAGACCTGTCTGCTTTTACATTTATCAATATTCATTACTTAAGGGAATGTTCACTTATTTAGTCATCTTTGTTATCTGTAAGTTTGTCTGCACAACCCTAGGTTTTTTTTTTTTTTTTTTTGGTTTTTTTTTTTTTCCTGACATGCATTTGATTTTGTCTGTCCATATAAGCTATTGCTTCTCTATTTTGCTCATGTGGTTTATTTTTGATTGTTAAAATAACTGTACATATGTTCTGTAGTTGGATTATGTTTCATGGTATGTGTGGCTTTTTAGGATTGTCTAAATTTTTATGGGGTTTTTTTTCACTGCCATTTTATTTCCAAAATCTATAGTTTGCTGTTTGTTATATAAAAATGTATAGCTGGAGGGGAACTTTAAGTGTGACTGTTCACCTCTTACAAGACCTAAGCAACTTTTTACTAAATTTTAATGAAGGCTTTGTATGTGCCAATGGCTTAAAGTATAACTAAAGGCATAACTTTAAGTTTTGAGCACAGTGCAGAGGGATTAGAATCACGGTTAGGACTTTATTGCTGCCTGTTCCCCTGTTAAGGTGATTCACTCTCCCCACTTGTCATTTTTTTACCACTGAAAGTAAAAGAAACACCACATTTCTGGTTGTCCCCAGAAAAGTAATAGAGGGGAAATTTTCCCATGGGGACACAGTTATGGTGACCTGGGTGTCCCCAGGGAATTCCCTTAATTTGCAGAGATTTTCTCACTTCCTGTTTTCGCTGTGTGACTGGAAGTGAAGGTAAATCTCCCCAAAGTGACAAGGGTTACAACCCTCCCCTATGCTATCCAAAATGAAAAATAAAGTTTTGCCTATAGTTCTACTTTAATAGTCAAGTCAGGATTAAAGCCCTGGAGCCTGAAACTTTTTTACTTTTGCATTGCTCTTGAAATAACTCAAACCATGCAGTGAATTGGCCTAGAAATGTGTCCATCAAACATGTAATCCTCATTCCTCAGAGGGGACATTTACACTGACAATCAGGGCACTAATCAGTGCTGCCTTTTAGTGCCCATCATTGCTGCAGGCCAGTGATGCCTTTCTGTGCCACCTAACAATATTTCCTCAACAGTGCCACCTTATCAGTGCTCATCAGTGATGCATGGCAGTGCCGCTTCTTCAGCACCACATCACCAGTGAAGGAGGAAAATTTACCTATTTCCAAAATTTTATAAAACAAAGAAACATTTTATTTTTCAAAATTTAAGGATTTTCATTTCTTTAAAAGAGTGGAAAAGGCAGAGCCCTTTCATGTGTAGAGTCCACGCCGCTCTTGGTATTCGTACTAGCATGTTTTTATAAAACAGGCATGTTTTACTTTTGTATAATGTATGATGTATGATTGAAGAACAGAATTAATATCTGTATATGTCTGAAATCTATGATCCTGTCTCAGTTCTCACTTTTTGGTAGGTTTTGGTCTTTTTTCAATCTAATCTTAAAGAGTAACTCCACTTTTGTTGAAAAAAAAAAATAAAAAATTCCCCTCTGAGTGATCTATGTACAGTGCATTGGTTTTAACGAGCAATGTTGCAGATTCCAACCTTTTTTTTATTTTGGAAAAATAGCTGTTGTCCATGTGCAAAATGACTGTGAATGAGAGTGATCGATAATAAATCAGCTGCTGTACTTGCAGGGTTCTAATGAGGAAAGTGGCAGGGTTTGCATCCCTGTAAACATGATTTTCCCTTTGGGAGTATCTCACCAAAAATTGACAGTTTTGTTGCAGTGGATGCCCAAAATCTGACTTGTATCTTAGTGCCGACCTCTAGGAAAATGGGTAAGCCAGTCACCCAAGCAGGAAATTACTTTTCTGGGGGTTGTGGGAGAGGGGGGGCGTGTGGGGGAGTGTTCCATATACCGTATGTGTCAAGAACTCCTTCAGGTTGCAATATTGTTTTGCATTTTACAGACAATTTACAGCACTGCAGACTGACTGACTGGTAAAGGTTTTTAATAACCGTCAAGTCAGTCAGTCTTTTGTTCACAATTCCCCCCCAACGAAAGTGGAGTTTCCCTTTTTTAAATAAGCTATAGCTCTATCTTAACATCAGATCTGCCTAATGACCCTTTTATTTATTTATTTATTTTATTTTTTGCTTTGAATAATTTTTTTTCTTTAAGATAAAAGGCATTGGCTGTTTGTTTTTAATACTTGATAAGTTGATTTGAACCTTGAGTTGCCTGATAGCATATACATTGGCAGGAAGGGAGGGGTTTATAAAAACTGGAGAAGATAAAATCTGAATCCGTTCTGCATGGTAACAAGTCAGCTTCTGAATTTTAGCTTGTTCAGTTAGGCTTTAAAAATGAAAGCTAGGGGCTGATTGGTTGCCACACAAAACTGCTTGATTCTGTCTGCTAGTCTGAATTACTTTACCTTGTATTTTGTGTTAATAGTTTTAAAATGTTGGGGTTCTGCATTATCCAGTATGAATGTTTTTATTACACATATTTTTGATGCAGTTAAAGTATATTTGAAACCAAGGCAAAAGTTTAAAACCTTTTTTGGGCCTCTGACCATTGGGGAGATTTTCATTTACATTCTGTCCACAAAAGGAAGTGAGAGGAAATTATCCAAAGTGAAATCCTATTTTATGGCATCACCTGTCCTTTATTGGAGGTTTTTGTCCTGTGGTCTCAATTATGATGTTCTACACTTTCACTTCGCTTACTAGAGTAACAGTTTGTCATCTTGGTGGGAACAATAGACATTATTAAACTGTTAACCTCTCTATCCGAGGCTTAAAGCGACACTTCCAAAAATCTTCCTTCTGAAATCTTCCTTGCAAAAAAATAATTCAGACATTTACTACCTTTTTAGTGGTGCTGTAATCAGTTTATTTTCATGAAATCATTTTTACTGTTCTGCTTCCTTGTAATGTCTTCTGTAAGCTCCCAAACCTGTTTGGGATGTATAGTGTGCCTAGAGCAGTGCACATGGCTGCAACTTAAATACACTGCTTGTTCCAAAGTCCCAAGTTCCTCTTGGGAATAAGAGTGGCTATGAAGAGTGAACGTAGCCACCCTCTAACAAAAAGATCACAATAGCAAAACAAAAAATATGAATTGGCTATTTGGAGGAGGCTTGGAGCAACAGAAGATTGGTAGTTTTGCATGGTGGTCTTAAAATTGTCTAAATATGCTGGTCAGTTCTACTTAACTGGGTGCATACTTGTTCCAAGTTGTTGACACTTAAAGTTCTCAATACTTCTCTTCTCCAGCAGTTTGACGTCTGTGAGGTCCCTCTCTTGCATAGTCTTTCCACGTGCTGATTTTCGGCTGTTTTGATTGGCCTGCTTGGGAATAACTCCCTGCATGCTTATGAGTTCAGTCATCCTGACACACAGGCACCATGCCAGAAATTGTAAACTGAACCCCAGGAGTTCTGCTCAGTTGTAGATTCTACAGATCACTGCATGCAGGCATGTGTACTGTTTTTGTTTCCCTGGTTCTGTATCTTTTTATTGAAAGATTACAACTTTTACAAAAACAATGCAGAACATTACAGAATTGCAGAAGTGCAAAAGGAGCGGTTACAAGGACGGCAGGTCAAATCTAGAGGCAATCTAGAGTCGACACAAGCTGGAGAACGGCCTTGAGAAGCCTGTACCTTCGGGGTTCGTCAAAACATGACTCATTGTAATAAAGTGTGAGTGGGTATCTGTGTGGTTACCACACTGGGGCGACCGAAAAACGGAAGATAAACAAAACTGCCCCCCAAAAAATGATGGTGTTGGGGGTGAGAGTCAAGAATGGAAGGGGGAGGAGAAGCAAGGGGAGGAAAAGATAGGAATGAGGCATGGAAAAGGGTTTTTTGTTTGTTTTTTTTTTTTTTAATTGCAAAAGACATTGCATGTCTCTTCTTCAATTTTATTTATTTTTTAATAATTACTTTAGTTGCGCTTTAAGATTCCAAGATCTGAGAATGAACAAGGCACTTGCTTTCTAAAGGTAAATCCGTAATGGTAGGCTTGTCCTTTCTGCTCTTTCAATCTTGCAGTGTTCGCTATGGGCACCACTAAACACTGTTAGTGTGAAACTAAAAAAAAAATCCAACAAACCTTTTATTCTATTTCAACTTAGCAATTTTTAGATGTTGTGGCTGCGTTCAGATTTATTTTATTTTTTACTTGGTGATCTGGCCACTAAGTGTAATTTTTCAACTTCTTTTAACAGACCAAGGTGTCCAGCCAAAGTGGCATTTAGAGGGTTGATACAAGCTATTTAACATTGATGGGGTGCTTACAATGCTTCGCATGCTTATTCCCAAAGAGAAACGTGCTTAAAAAGAGCAGAATTTTGGCTTTATTTTCTTAGTCCACTCTATCTAACACTACCCTCTCCCCAGAAAGAGAATGCTGCTGTCCAAAGGTGTGTCTGTTGCTCCTCCATCCAGAGTGGAGACACCCTAAGACAGAATGTGTATTAATTGCCAGATCACCAGGCTAAAACGGGGGGCGGTAGAAACGACTACAAAAAAATTAATGCAAACACCACATTTAATAGGTAACATTTTTGTTTTGGGGTTTGCTACTGCTTTAATGTATAGATGGATAGCGAGGGCTTAATGTCAGCAGCTTGGTTATAAAGGTAGACATAACGGAAACCCATTGTAGGAAAAATGTGGTCTACCATTGCTGACCCTGAATGTGCTGACCTTCAGCCTTGAAGCAGAAATTAAGTTGTCTTTTTATTTACGTTTTCTTTATACCATCTTCCACAGTATCTCTTTAGCATTATTGAGAGATTGTAATGGGCGATTCTGCTGTCTGAGGGCAGTGTTATAGAAGCCATTCTTTCTTGGTAGTGGAGAATGTAATTGGATGGTTCTATTTCCACCTTAAGGCCTGGTTCACACTAGTGCAGTTTCAGATGCGACTTTTGTTATACAGAGTTGCATGACAATGGAAATCAAATGGCTGATATGCAGAAAGTACTGAGCGAGAACAGGACCGTTGTAAATTTCTGACATTTCTTGCATTTAATAAACAGATTTATAATACAATGCTTCTAATTTTATCCTAAAGTATAACTAGAGGCTTAACTTTTAGTTTTTGGTACAGTGGAGAGAGATTACAACCCGTTAGTGTTTTATTGCTGCCTGTCCCCTGTTAAAGGAGATTTACCCTCTCTATTTATCCTGTTTTAACATTTGTCATTGAAAGTAAAGAATATCTCTAATTTTTGGGTTGTCTCCATAAAAGTAAGGGAGGGCAAATCTTCCAGTGGGGGGACACTAGTTCTGGTGACCTTGTGATCCCCAAGAAATTCCTTTAATTTGCAGGAAATTCCTTTAACTTCCTTTTTGGCTATGGGACAAGAAGTGAAGGAAGGTCTCTAAAATGGGACATGGATGGCAAAAAAAAAAAACTCTGACGGGTTATAACCCTTCCTTGCTCTATCCAAAATGGGGAAAAAAAATTTCTGCCTATAGTTTGCTTTAAACAGATCAAAAGGGAACAGTTCATGGTTTGGGTTTACATACACATTTTTTTTTCTAGTCTGACTTGGAACAAGTATGTATTTAAGTTCTTCTGACTTTCCTGGTTTGCATACCAAATTATTGATCTGCAGTACTGAAACCAGTGGGTCCACATAACTGCTAGGAAACTAGCTTTTTCAGAAAGTGGTCAGTAGTGGCATTCCCTTATATTTCTCACGATATGCACAATACAATCATAGATTAATAGCGCTTTTTATTTAACTACCTTCCTCAAGATTGTGAAGTGAAAGCTTTTATCCAAGGTTTAGCGGGGGATGTAAAAGCTAGTTTGCATGCCTTTGTGACACATGTAGAATTAATCCAGTGGACCTGTAGAAGGGGTTAATTTTCTTTGTGTTCTGTTTGTGTGTTTTTTTATAGCCTTTTTTTCCTGCCTTATATTTTTTCCCCTTTCATTTAGGATAATGAAAATCAGGATACGCAAACGTTTTCTGATCATGATGTTGTGCCTGATGTAAGTAGGGTTTTTTTGTTTTCACGTATAGTGTTGTCTTAGTGCATTTTCTCCAAGGATGTGGTGGTTATTTTGACTTAGTCCCAGATGTAGTGTTACACACAAAGATATACTTGTAAGAAATGGTATTTTTATATTTACAGTAAGCTACATGTAATTGGTATAGTGGGATAAAATACACTTCTATTATGGATTGCTTTCAAACTGTTAAGAGGAAATATTTTCTACCTTGGAACGCATTGCACTTATTTTTTGATTGAATCATGTTGCTTCAATGTATAAATTTCAGAATTTGAGACATTTTAAGCTATATTAAACCCAAAACCAAAAATTGTAATATAGCAGCTTACCAATCATTGGATGTGGTGGCTGTATTAGTTTTCTTTCTGTTTTCCCCTGTAATCTGGCCAGTAACATACCTCCTGTATTAAACAGCCATGGTTTTGGATGGAGCAAAGGGGGTGAATTTTGGACAGCAATGTCAGTCTGGGGGGAGGGGGTGTTAGAAATACTAGCAGACTTAAGTACATGAAGAAATTGAAGCTGAACTCCACCTAATAATTCATAATCTGTTGCAGCAGTTTTCTTTCCTTGGGATAAAGGTTTTACATAAAAGCTGATCATTTCAAGCATCCTTGTCAGTGTTAAATGGTCTGTCTCATCTCTCTAACTGAAAGTTTTCTGTTGAAAAACAGACTTGCTGGCCAGATCAGCAGATGAAAATAGCCTAAAAAAAAATCCAACTAATACAACCATCACATCTAAGGCTGCAATATAGCAAATGTTTGCTTTTGGGTTTCATATGGCTTGTATTAAGTGTTTACAGGCTGAATATCCAAAGATGATTCTTGGACGTCTTGAGGCTCTATAATGTATCCTCTAGGGTTCTCTAATCTTCCTGCATATTGGTGTGCCTATAACAGCATTGTACCCAAAAATGAAAAGTATATTGCAGCTTACCATTTCTTATTTGTGATGGTTACATTTGTTTTCTTTTTTTTTACTTCCCCCCCCCCCCCTACAAAACAAACTCTTCTGCAGATATGTTGGTCTGAGACAAACGATTTACCACTGCCAGGGGTGCTTACAATGATCAGCTTTTATTTATGTAAAACTTTTATCCCTAAAGAAAAAAAACTGTGAAAATGTAACTGCAGTGTGAGCTGGAGTTTGGTTTCAGTTTGTTACTTATCTAAATCTTCTGTTACATTTTACACTCCCCTCCCCCCAGACCAGGGGTGTCAAACTCTGTTTCATTAAGGGCCGCATCAGCATTATGGTTGTCCTCAAAGGGCCAGTTGTACCTGTAAGGCTAGCTATATAAATTTTATGCAGGACTTTTTTTTTTTTTTTTTCCTCAGGGTAGGTGCAGGAACTCTACCACTCTTCCCCCCCCCCCCCCCCCCCCCCTGCAGAACCACATTAAATACTGGGTCTGGCCAAATTGCACTATGGTACGGTCTTCAAGAGGCAATAAATACCAGGAGCATGTTATGTGTGGAGTTCAGGAGTGCGCACTGTGTGCAGAGTTTAGGGGTTTGCTATGCATAGTGTGCAGGGTTCAGATCTTTCACAGGCTGTTCCCATCTCACTTCCACCCCTACCCCTGGGTGTGAGGGACACAAGGAACGGCCTTTAGGGCTAGATCAAGCCCGTGGGCCTCGTGTTTTACACGTGTGCCCCAGACTGACATTTCTGCTGTCCAAAGGTGCTCCTTCATCCAGAGTGAGGGTTTTCTAATACAGGATGTGTGTTACTGGCCAGACCACCAGGTGAAAACAGGAAAAAGCCTAAAAAAGAAATTAATACAACCACCACATCTAATAGTTGGTTACACTGCAATATATTACGTTTTTGGTTTAATACCGCTTTAAATATGTTGAGCATCCGTTGGTTGCTTGCCCCAGTCACAAAAACCTGCTGTTTTCTTTCCACAGGAGTCCAGTGGCTACATGTAACTGGCTGTGTGAAATAGGCCTTATCGAGTTCTTTATTCTGGATTGGTTTTTAGTGCTCATGTAATTGAGAGCCTGTACTTTGGCTCCTGATTGTAAGCGGCTACCAAGAGCTGCCAATGACAGCTGGGGAACACACTAACCGCAAAAAGTGGTGCCGGCTTTACGCATATATGTGGCAGCACTGGGTTAAAGTGGAGTTCCAGCCGTATTTGTGTTTGTTAAAAGTCAGCAGCTACAAAAACTGTAGCTGCTGACTTTTAATAAACACATACTTACCTGACCCGGGATCCAGCGATGTACTCACCCGCACGGCCCCTTCTCTCCTTCTGTCCTCCACAGCGCCGGCATCTCTTCTGTGGGCACTAGGCTGTGACAGCTCGAGTCGCACCACGCCTCCTGATTTGGTCCGGCAGTCTCCTGGGACCTGCGAAAGTTCCCAGGAGACTGTGGGAGCAAGGAGAGGGCCGAACTTCTGGGATATTTGGCCGCTGCGAACTGAGCTGGAAGTGGGAGTGGGTACCTGTCAAAACCAGGTACCCGCTCCCCCCAAAAGGTGCCAGATAAGGCAAGGGAGGGAGGAGGCAAATAAGCGGAGCTTTCTGCTTTTGAGGTGAACTTTAATTTAAGCCAGCCATTATGCTGCCACGTATATGCATGTGGCAAAAAGTTTAACTAAACTCTTTGTTTGAGAATCAGAAACTTAACATTAATGCCTCATTTACACTGTTAGTAGCGTTCATGTGCATTTCTTTTGCACGTTTGTGTTTCTGCTCATGGGGCAGTTCATTCACATGGTTAAGCTTCCCTATATGTGACAAACGTTCCAGAGAAAGCTCTACAACCTTTTCATCCGTGGAGCATTTTTTTTTTCAGCACGTTTGTTTTGCAACAAAACACACATCTGCCAACTGTGCTTGGGTTGCCATTAAACCACTACAAGTGCGATGCGCATTTGCAGCAGTTTCCAAAATGTGCAGCAAAATGCTTTTGTTGCGTGTTCTGGAAACGCCAAGTGTGAATTTATCATAAAAAGACAGTGTACCTCAGAGGTGCTCATCCTTTTGAAGAGCGAATGCCACTTAATTGATTTGGGAACTGTCACAGGCCACAATGAAACCAATTGGTTTAGAATTTTTTAATTTGAACAGTATAATTTACGTTTTCCCCCTGCAGCCGATGAATATCAGTGGGAGGGAGAGAAGGAGAAGCCAGCTTTCAGAAGTTGCAGGAGGAAAATGGGGAGGATCGGTTGTTCATATGCTGCCCCTCCTGTACAAGCGTAAAACAGAATGTGACAGGGAAGCTGTACAGGTCCCCTGGAACATGGGTTGGGTCTCCATTGTGACCTGATGCTACGCCAGTGGTTTGGGTGGGGTGCAAAAACAACCAGCCACCCACCAAACTGCAAATGTAAACGAGCCCTTACTGTCCTGAGCCCCGTAGAAGGCTGCTTTCACACTGATTTGCTGTGATTTGTCCACAGCGCGGGTTCAGCACAGTACACCTGAGACTTTCCTGCGGGTTAGCTGTGCTTTGCCATAGAATACTATTGTATCTTGCGGGTGTGGTGCACTTTCTGAAAACACCAGAACTCCTGCGTTCAGTTTGAGGTCGAGGACCACATCAGAGTGCTCCGAGGGCAACAGGTTGGAAACCCCGGTGTAACTTAAGGCAAAACTTTTTGCCTTTTAGTTACCCCCCTTCCCCAAAAAAGTGAGGGGAATGCAGAATATCACCAGAACTAGTATCCCCATTGGAAGATTTCCTCTTGGTGTTCTGATGTCAACCCAAAGTTTGGGATTTTCTTTTACATTCACTTTCGATAATGATGAACAGTACAAATGGAGAGGGTGAATCTCCCTAACAGGGACACAGACCGCAATAAAAACCGATAGGTGTTATAATTCCTCCCTACTCTATCCAAAACAAAAATTCTGCCTTTTCGTTACACTTTAATATGTGCTGTTTTTTTATTTAAAAAAATGTTTTGAATAGAATATGTAAATCCTCATAATGCGTTCTGAAAACTTGAAATTATTATAATATTTTTTGTATTTTTTTTTTTTTATTAGGAAGAAGAGGAAGACAATGATAAAGGTTAGTCTTAAATATACTTTTCTTGCATCTTAGATTAACATTGTACCACATTTATGAGACCCAATAAGGCTGTACACTTCATTTTTGCCTGTTGAATTAATTGAACAAAGAAGGGGAACACTGTTTATATCAGTAATGGGGGGGGAATGAAAGGTAAGTAGGCAATTATTTAACATACCAAATTAGGATGTTGGTACAAACGTCATTTTTCTCTGGAAACTCTTATGCTGCATGTGGCCACCATCATCGGACATTTTTTGGTTCTATACGGATTGTCTAAGCCCTATTAAAACTTGGATACTTATCTCTGTATGAAGATCACGGAAACTTAACATGGCATTGTATAAATGGATCAATTCGGAGTGAAGAATTGTACTGAACTGGAGCACTATGAACAATGCTGTTGTATGACGTGCCTGTTGAAACTTGGTTCTTGTGTGACCATTGCCTTTATTATATGGAACATCACTGTCATATGGTCTTTGCCATCTATCATGGAACATCATGCTTGTAGGATGTGTGATCAATAGTGTGGATCATTGTTCCAGTAAACTTGGATTTTACCATGGATCTCTCTTGTATGTCACAGCCAAGCTGCTGAAGCTCAAAATATGGCTGCAGAATATGACTCGGATTGATGTGACCATTATATGCTGTCTTATGCATAGTTGGGATACCTGAACACTTCTGCTTGGATACCTCCAGTGCTGAGCTGATGGGATGCTTCCGATACTGCTTTTGCCAGTTGAAATACCACATATGCCATGTTGTGCCCTAGTCGGCATGCTGAAGATTCCTTGCGCATGGACTTGTGTCTGTTTGAAGAATTCTGACTCCTGTTCCAGGCATAGTATTGGAATGAAGAAAGGCTGTTTTTGCTTCAGGACAGTTACCCACTTAAGTCCATCCGTCTTGGGTTTATGAAGATTTGCTGTGGATTTTGAGGCTCTGTAATATGAAGCTGTTTTGCACATCAGGAAACGGATCATTAACATCATATCTAATGTGCTGTCTTGCCATGAAGAATGTCCTCTTGTTTGTCTATACTTTTAAAGCAATGTTTACTGTTAACCAGATTTGTTTTCTCTAGGTCCTACGCTAGAATTTGAATTTATTTAAACTTCTTATTTTGCCATGTTTATTCCTGTTAAATCCTCTTAGATATAACAGGTTCTGGTGATGGTACACACGACGTATCTAAATCTCTTCATTCAGAAGAAAATGGATCAGAACTCGCTGTTAAAGAAGAAGTGAAGGATAACCCTTCTGTGAAAGAAGCTGATGACGATAATGTGTCTGTCACAATCCAGGCTGAAGATGCCATTACTATCGATTGTGATGGGGATGACCTACTCGAAACAGGTAAAAATGTAAAACTTGCAGATTCTGAGGCATGCAAGGCAAAGGATGAACAGGAGACGAGTGGCACCAAGGATGGCCTGGAGAAACAAAAAGATGACCTGTCCGAGGACCAAAAAGATGTCAAAGAGAACGTAAAAGGAGATGGTGTTAAGAAAGAAGCTAGAGAAAGTTCGAAGAAAGCTGAATCTGGAGATAAAGACAAGGATTCTCAGAAGAAAGGTCCCTCGTCTACTGGGACCTCTGGTCAAGCAAAGAGGTTTGTTTTTCTATGTCAGTTCTTTACGATACTGATTACCAGCGTTCCCTAAGAGCACTCTACATTAAGGGGTAGCATCAAGAATATTAGTACCTTGTTTTTATAATGTTTTTGAGCCTCATAAGTTCATTTTTTTTATTTTTTATATTTTTTTTTATTTTATTTTTTAATTCAAGATCTTCCCAGTATGTTCTGTCAATTTCATTATTGAATTGCTGGCAATTTTATTTTCATTTTTCCAAATTGACAAGTTTCTAAACTTGTGGTGATGGTAAGAAACAACTGCCCGAAAACAAAATGAAGTCAAGTCCTGTTCTTGAATTTGGGAGAAGATTTACCATAATTCCACATTGAATAGAATTTTCAGAAAACCTAGAACTACAGGCATCCTGGGGAAAATCATATCAAGAAACTTTTCAGGGAATCCTTGTGTTCTTCTAAGATGCAATTGAGCAATTGCAAGGTGTTTTTGTATTTTAGTGTTTCCTAACTAGGATTTTCTGATATGACGTTCATTTTATTTCCTTAATTACTTGCTTCTTACAGTTCGTCCAAAGATGGCAAGGAAAGCAAAACCACATCCAAAGATGATAAAGGTAAGGTTTTCCCTTTCTTCTAGTTGGACTGGTATGTTCCTTTTTGATAAACTATTCAGGCCCTGGTTTGCGTTGTGTGCTCAATGCTATCTTGTCCTATTCCCCCCCCCCCCCCCCAATCATAGCATGAACACTTTATTTCTCTGTACATTTCAATAATCTGTTTACAAACTTCCCAACACGCTACCTTCCTGTTCCTTTATTGAGAGATTTGTACCCTGTGTGGCTGACATGGTAATCGTCTAGCGCTATTTTTGTAATTGACTTGAACGAGTTTGTATGCTTGAAGTTTGATTTGCGGGCTTGTTCCAGGCCAGCGACTCAAAGTATTGATGCCACGGTATCAGCATGAGAGCTAGGCATCTGGTGTTATCAAAGGTCAGCAATGCCAAGCTGCATTTTTTGTCGTCATGGTTATTAAAAAAAAAGTGTTCAATTAATATGTCAATTAATGTATCTGAAAGATACACATCTGGTATTTTGAGATCTCAGACAGAATTGCTGCAATTCTGCCTGCGATCGCAAAACACACTGCAATAGTGGCAAAATGCAGCATGCGTGTTCAGGTTCCATCCATTTTCAGTGTCGCCTAAACATGTGGTTCTGCTGCAAGAGGAAAAATTGCTGCATACATGGCAAACTATATTTTGCGAAGCTTGCCACCTAAATAGGAACAGGGGCTTCTTTTAGGCGACCAGCTTCAATCAATGCATTTTGCCGCACTTGCAGCGCTATTTTTCTCTTTGCAGAACCACACGTTTAGGTGCCATTGAGCTTGGCCTCTCCTTTTTACTATTACAAATAAGGAAACTTTTGGAGATGGAATGTAGTGTCTTGGCAGAAGTCCTTTTTCTGCTCTATTTGCCTATGTGAGGTTTTTAGGGCTGTGTTTACTATTTTAGTCATGTAAATATTTTTTTTATTGCATTGTCCTGTTAGCTAATTAGATTCTTCTAGACCAGTGAGCCAACACTGACCAGAGCCTGGTAAACTGGAGTTTTTGCAACAAATGGGTGGCCCTGTGAAAGCTTTGGGGTCCCTATGTGGGATATGGGTTCTCAGGGGAACTAGTAGTATTAGCAAACGCAAATGCTCCTGCGCTTGGGGATGGACTTGATGCAGGCTAACACCACATTGAGAATGTCCTGGAACATGCATCGCAATAGACCGGGGAAATCCAAATATACTGAATGAGGAAAGAACAAACAGAGGGCGCACAGGCCTAGTGCATTACCATAAAAAATGTTTAATAAGAAATAAAGTAGGTGTTGTTGACTTTGTCGTTTGTGAGTACAACACCTACTTTATCTCTTCTTAAACATTTTTTATGGTAATGCACTAGGCCTGTGCGCCCTCTGTTTGTTCTGACCTAGTGGTACTCTGGGGAGGCATTGCAGGCCATTTTGGGAGATGATGGGATCTGCAGCTGGCTGTAGGGCCTGGAAGGCGGATGCTGTGGCCTGTCGAGGGTCATCGGTTTGGTGGTTGAGAAACACTGCTTTTTAGATTTTTTTTTTTTTTTTTTTTTTTTTTTTAATGCTCACATACAGGATTAATTGGAAAATATTTGTAGAACAGTCTTTACCTCTTTTAAACATTTAACAATATATCCTTTGCTTACGGTGAAATGGGTTTTGCAACTGACCTATGGGGGGGGTTTCATAATTTAACTTGGACTTATCTGATTTCACCTGCCGTGCTGACAGGTGGGACTCGGTGGCTTCTTTTTGAGGAAATTTGTTGTTTCCTCTGCAAGGGTTCCAAGTAATTTCACACATTTGGCCAGACATATGATCATTTGTGTGTTTTTGATATGTTCAGTATTTTTAATTACTGAAATCTTATCTCCAAGTGTTACTAAACCTTGGACCCTGCATGCACTATATTTGGTCTCCCACAGTACACATAACATGTAAATGCAATTATTTTAGTAAATATAAACTGCTAAATATGTTTTCTCATCAGCAGTATACAGCAGTCTTGTAACTTCTATCAGTGTGCAACTGAGCACTGGTTAAAAGCTTGTAGGAGGAGTTTTCATTCTCCTCTTTCCTATGAAGATCCATGACCCACTGCTTGGACAGTGCGGATTGGCCCTTTTCCGATCACATGCACCCTCCCAAAATAAAAAAAACTCTCTAGCAATACGCACCAAACTGAGCATGTGAGGGTGCCTCCTAGGTGCCTGCACTTAACTGGTTTTTATTTTTAAGTTGGCATGCACCCTAAATGTACCTGGTTGGGAGAATTACTATTTGCATCCATGAAAACTTTTCCATGATTTAGTTTTCTCTCTTTGAGTATAGCTATGCTTTTGACACATAGGGGTTTATTTACTAAAGCCGTAGAGTGCAAAACAGGCTCACTTCTGCATAGAGACCAAACAGCTTCCAGGTTTTATTGGCAAAGCTTAATTGAACAAGCTGAGGTTAGAAGCTGATTGGATTCTATGCATAGGTGAGCCTGACTTTGTGAACTCCAACTCCAGTAAATAACCCCCCCCCCCCCATGTGGCAGCGCTCCTCTGTTGTTCTGTGTAAGCCGTCAAGTCTGATTAGTGATACGGTGGGCACAAACAGGTTTGCAGTTTGTCAAGGAGTTTTACAGTGTTTCTGACAGTTTCTTTTTGAAACTATTTTTTAGTTTTAGGGATTTACGCTAATGCAGTAATCCTGCTTTTTAGCACAGCTGTTAAACGCAGGTCAATGCATGGACATCTTAATTTTTTTTTGTCCTGTGAACACTATGCTGCGTCAACCTGCTTTGCTTTAAAATGCACAGTATATGCGTACGCGGTAAAACACATGCCAACACACGGTAAAACGTGCAAAAAATGGATGGAAATGTACATCTAATTTTGACTGCGTTCATGTGAGTACAGTCTTAAGGGCAGAGCAAATTGGTGGGTGCAGCCTAAAATTCTTTTCGGTGTTTTGTTTTTTTTTTTTTTTTTTATTTGCTTCCCTTGTCCATACTTGCTTTCTGATCTTGTGAACACTACTGTCCTAGGATCAGATGGGTAGGTGAAGTGCGGGAGTTCTTCAACCGGGCACAAACAACAAAAAAAAACATGATCGGGGTTGTACATTTTCCCAGTCGGTTCCAAGACCAGCATTTTTGCAGGAGTTTTCAATTTAATGTGGATTTCTGCTGCATTATTGCACCAATCTGTTAATTATGTCTTCTTTTAAAGATCTCCCCTGTGTCTTTTTGTTTTTGTATGGAGTATAGATATTTATACACAGGACTGTTTCCATAAAAAAAATGTTTCCGGGTTTATTTAAAACTCTTGAATGGCTGGGTTAGTTCTTGTGTTACATTGGTTTAGTATTTTGCCATTTCCTTCGAAGTAAATGTAAAAAAAATTTTTTTTTTCAATTTAGGAAGTGCTAGTAGCACAAGTGGAAGCTCCCAGAGAAATCTATGGGTCAGTGGACTTTCTTCGAATACAAAAGCAGCAGACCTAAAGAATCTTTTTGGAAAATATGGAAAGGTGTGTGTACGTGTAGTAAATCGCAAATTGTGCAAATAACTTTAGTTTAAAAAAAAATCTGCTCAGTGCTTTAAGGCCTGTGTATTCTGCCTTTTTATTCAAACATGTTATGCCCCCTAGAAAAGCCTAAAACACTAGTGTGTTTTTTTTTTTTTACACACTAGTATTGGGCTCAGTTTGGCGATGTTTGTTTGTAACTGGTTTGTTTTAGTTAGACAGGTAACACGCACATAACATACGGTACTTACCTATACAACACATACAGAAAATGATAACCTAGTTGCAAGAATTGTGCAAGTTATGTTTTGTGTTTTTTTGTGTTTTTTTTATTGCAGGATTGCTATTTTTAAATACTAAGGCTGTTATGTTTTATTCTGAATCCTAATTTTTTTTTTCTAGGTTCTTAGTGCAAAAGTAGTAACTAATGCAAAGAGTCCAGGGGCAAAATGCTATGGAATTGTCACAATGTCATCTAGTACCGATGTGTCCAGGTGCATATCTCACCTCCATCGTACAGAGTTGCATGGCCAACAGATATCTGTAGAAAAGGCAAGTAGGGCTTATCTTCATGGGTTTTGTTGTTGGAATTTGTTGATTAGGGTGTTTTGTCAATTATCCTTGTCTATTTTAGTGGAAGAGCGATCCTTCCAAGCGTGACCAAAAGAAAGAGGGGGATGACAAAAGTAGTTCTGGGAAAACATCCAGTGAGAGGAAGTCATCAGGTGGTGATAAAAGCAGCAAGTAAGGGTCTTTATGTCTGTGTGTTAGAAATAAATAAATGGTCCCATCTTAGCAGTTTGTGTCATGTATGTTGTATGTTTAAATTTTTAAGGCCTCCAAGTTCAGTAAAAAAAGATGACAAAAAATCTGACAAGACTGAGAAGACTGACAACAAAGATTCCAAGAAAGATGGCAAAGAAAGGAGTGATGATGGAGCTGGAGGCTCTCAAGACCCAACAAAGAAGAATGAAGAAAGAAAGCGGCCAGGTAAAAGGAGTGGTTTTATTTGTCTCACTGAGCTGCAACAATTAAGATTAATTTAAAAAACCCTTTAGCTGGGTGTGTGTGTGTGTGTGTGTGTGTGTGTGTGTGTGTGTGTGTATATATACAGTTGTGTTCAAAATAGAAATCAAACAGTCATGACATGCATGCTGCTGATTCTGTGTAATTGAATCACTAATTGAAAGGGGCATGTTCAAAATAATAGCAGTGTGGAGTTCTATTAGTGAGGTCATTCATTCTTTGAAAAACAGGTGGCAATTATTGCCCTTATTTAAGGAAGGAAGGCAGCAAATGTTGTACATGCTGGTTACAGTGCATTTCTCTCTGAAATTCTGAGGAAAATGGGTCGTTCCAGACATTGTTCAAAAGAACAGCGCACTTTGATTAAAAAGTTGCTTGGAGAGGGGAAAACCTATAAAGAAGTGCAGAAAATGATAGGCTGCTTAGCTAAAATGATCGCAAATGCTTTAAAATGGCAACCAAAACCTGAAAGACGTGGAAGAAAGCGAAAAACTACTATTCGAATGGATAGAATAGCCAAAATGGCAAGGACTCAGCCAACAATCGGCTCCAGGAAGATCAAAGAAGGTCTAAAGTTACCTGTGAGTACTGTTACAATTAGAAGACGCCTATGTGAAGCCAAGCTATCTGCAAGAAGCCCCCGCAAAGTCCCACTGTTGAAAAAGACGTGCTGAAGAGGTTACAATTTGCCAAAGAGCACATTGACTGGCCTAAAGAGAAATGGCGCAACATTTTGTGGACTGATGAAAGTAAGATTGTTCTTTTTGGGTCTAGTGGCCGGAGACAGTTTGTCAGACGACCCCCAAACACTGAATTCAAGCCACAGTACACTGTGAAGACAGTGAAGCATGGTTGCGCAAGCATCATGATATGGGGATGTTTCTCATACTACGGTGTTGGGCCTATTTATCGCATACCAGGGATCATGGATCAGTTTGAATACATCAGAATACTTGAAGAGGTCATGCTGCCTTATGCTGAAGAGGAAAAGCCCTTGAACTGGGTGTTACAACAAGATGACCCCCAAACACACCAGTAAACGTGGAACATCTTGGTTCCAGACCAACAAGATTGACGTTATGGAGTGGCCAGCCCAATCCCCGGATCTTAATCCAATAGGAAACTTGTGGGGTGACATCAAAAATGCAGTTTCTGAGGCAAAACCAAGAAATAGAGAAGAACTGTGGAATGTAGTCCAATCATCCTGGGCTGGAATACCTGTTCACAGGTGCCAGAAGTTGGTTGACTCCATGCAACACAGATGTACAGCAGTTCTCAGAAACAGTGCTTATACAACTAAATATTCATTAAGTGATTCAAAGGAAAGCAAAATCTTCAAACATTTTTCAGTTTTATATAGTGAATGTTTGAGTTTGTAAAGAAGAATACAAACACTGCTATTTTTTGAACAGTCTAATATTCACTTTTCTTCAATTTTTTTTTTTTTTTTTTTTTTTTTTTTTAGAGGAACACAAATTTGAGATTTTTTTTTTCATGTTTTGATTTGGAATAGAACGTGTAGTGTTCCCAATGCATTTGTGTGTATGGAAATAAAGGCTATTAGAAGGATTTTGAGCTTTATTCACTTTTTTCAAAACACTATTAGTGTGTGTGTGTTTGTTTGTTTCACTCCTTTGATCATCTTTTTCTTTTCCATACTGTCCGTTAAAAATTATTTGTATAAATTGCAGTGGATAATGCAGTCTGTAAAAGTGGAAATCTACTGCCTGTCTTTGTTCTGCAGATCCTTTGGTTATAGATTGAAAGACTTTTATTTGAACTGCAAATGGCCTTTTTGTTCCATTTCACTCCTGCTGGAAGCTGGCTCATGGATGTGTTTTGGACTGCAGGCTGACGTCAGCAGTACCTGTAGAACATTACATAGTCTAATCTAAAGAAAATGTAGAAGTTCCAAATCCAAACAGTTTAACAGAAGAAGATGATCTGCACCTAGTAAAAGCCTGCTTTATCTGTCAAAAATGTTTACAGTCTACTTCTGTATGACCGTTTAAAGCTGTAGTAATTCTAGTTGCTATTTGATGTGCATGCCTCCTAAAGGTAAATTCAGATGCTTTCTTTACCCCTAACAAGTGAGTCAAATTCTTTATTTGTGAGTCTCCCATATGCCCCAGACACTGCAGCCCAGAGCGAGAGGGATTCGACAATGGAGAAAACACTGCCAGTCCAGAAAGCAGGACTGAGTGTGGCTCGGTGCTGACTGATGAGCTACAGGTTTGAATTGGCGGTGACCATGCTTATGGCCATGCCCCTGTAATCCCAGTTGTACAGTATGGGACAAAAGCTTGATATTCTTTAAACCAGGGTATGGGCTGGCACCTTCAGGTGATTGGACACTGGCAAAAGTTTGAAGGATATGCCCACTTTGTGTCCCCACACTCGAGTCCTCCCTTATGGAGAAATCACTCACAGCTTAGTTTGGTTTTTTTTTACGCTATAATCTTTTAATTGGTATCTGCACTCTTTTTTTTTTTTTTTTTTTTTTTAATAGCAATAGAAGCAGTGCAACCTTTGTAATACCTGGGAGTCTAACCCTGCAACGTGGGGGACGGCCTGTAATTTTGCTTCAGGCACTGGGTACAATATGGACACTCACCTCCTGCACTTTATGCAACCTGTGTAGTTAGCAGCAGCGTACGGTAGGCTCAGAGCTGTAGTCTATCCCTTGGAGACTCAGACCTTCAAGATCCCTTCAGGTGTGTGCACATCATGACCAATGATGCCTGAACTCTTTTATACTTAAGGACCAGCGACATGGAGATGTAAAATAACGTCTCATTATATTTACTCAGGGAAGTTGGATTCCTATCACCTGACGCCCGTAGTTCCAGGTGCTGGGCAGGTAGCTTCTTTCAACCTTTAGCCCTGCTGCGGACAAGCAGCAGGACTCTCCTGTCAGGTGAAGCAATTGGCGGTGGCAGCACTGCCGCCAATTTCTTCACACAATGCCAGCCCCCGTCTTGGTCTCCCGGGCTCCGCTTGCCCATCTGCTAGTGGGAAGTGAGCAGTGTGGTGGTTTTTTTATATATATATATATATATATATATATATATATATATATATATATATATATATATACACACCCAAGCACATACCATCCCTCCCCCCCCCCAAAAAAATTTTTTTGAGGCCCTCACCCCCACATATACGCACGTACAAACGTAAAAGCACACTCTGGGGCGCCTACGCATGAAACCGTCGATTGCGATACACGTTACATATCGCCGTGCACGCTAAAATGAGAGCAATAATTCTAGCACAGACCACCTCTGTAATGCTAAACTGGTGACCTATAAGGAGCTTTAAAAGTGTCGACCTATAGAAAATATAGGGTAATGAAGTTTGTCGTCATTTCACGAGCGCTCACAAATTTTAAGGTTTGACAAGTTGGATGTCTATTTACTCGCTGCAACCTCATCTTTTATATTTTACAAAAAAATAAGGCAACTTATTGCTTTTTTGTGCCCTAAAATTAACTTGTATGTTTTACTGAAATTTTAAGGTAATATCATGCAACATAAAAAATTGGAACTACCACCATTTTTTTCTCTAGGGTCTCTGTTTTCAGAAAATATATAATAATGTTTGGGGGTTTTATGTAATCTTCAGGCCTAAAATGATTTTTTTTAAACGTGTGCAAAAAAAATGCAAAAATGGCTCTGGCAGCGAAAGGGATATAGTATAAGCCCTGACCCACCCTTTCCTGACAAGCAGCCAATCCATGCTGATTACCCTGCAAGGTCTCTCTCTTCCCTGCTAGTCCCTGGGTGCAGTGCTGTAGACAGACAGGGAGGGGAGGAGGAGATAAACCGCACAATGTTAAAAATATTACACGTTTAAGTCGCCATAAAGCCTCTTTTGTTTTTAAAAGCTCCAGACATTCCTAAAATCACCTCCGATTTAAATACGGTTTTGTCATGAGGGACTAGTAGATTGGGGCCCCGATTTAGTCCCTGGACAAGTAGTTGTTTTATTTACATTTCCACACCCCTGCTACTGTAGTCCCACAGCAAGAATTACTTGTTTTAGACTGTGCAGTTTTCTTGATAGATTTATTTAACACATACACTACTCAGGATACAATGTGTTTGGAATTCACCTATACAGTACAAACCTTTCAAATATGAAGATGAAATTCAACCACTCAGGACTTAGTCTCAGGTGAGTGGCAAGACAAAGTATAACTATAGGTAAAAAAAATTTTTTTTTTTTTTTTCCCTTTAATTTTGGTTGGTAAGGGAGGGTTATAACCCCTGGCAGATTTTTATTTTAGTTTTTTACGTCATTTGTGTCCCATTGCGGATATTTCCCTTCTTTTCCCATAGTAATTGGAAGTGAGAGGAAATTCCTGCAAATAAAGGGAAATCCTTGGGTACTCCCAGGTCACCAGAACTAGTGTCCCCATTGGTAGATGTCCCCTTTTCTGGAGACAACCTAAAATTTGGGTTTTGCTCTAACTCCATAATAATGGTGAAAAGGACAAATAGAGAAGGTGAATCTCCTTGACGGAGTCACAGTCCGTAGTTAAAACTGACAAGCATTCTTATCTCCCTGCACTCCATCCAAAACTTAAAAAAAAATAAAAAATTTTGCCTTTTATACTTTAAATTACACCACAGGTCTCGCACTTTACCACCACTTCCATCTAGCGCCCTTTATAAGAATTTACAAAAGAGGCTGCACTGTCTCTTAAAATATGTACAGAAATCAAATAAAATTCGCACCAAACGTGCAAGAAAGTTCACTCTGAACATGCTTTACTTACGCACATATTTAATGAAATTCATATAATCATACACTTGGTGCTCTCCTTATATACCAGTTCAATGTGTACAAATGATACCTCGTGTATAAAAAAAAAAATTAAACTATATAAATAAGTGCAATCCACCATATTAACCACTTGCCGTCCACCTGCTGTTTATAAACGGCAGGACGGTGGCACTCCAGGGGCCGGTTGCCGTTCATAAACGGCACCCGCCATTTCTAGCTGTGCGCACTCCCTTGGAGCACGCAGCACCGCGATCCGGTGCCCGCTGTGTCCTCTGGACACAGTGAAACGCCGATCGTCGGACGAGACCTCTGTATGAGGTTCCGATCATGTGATCACTGATAGGCCCATCAGTGATCACATGCAAGGTAGTAAGCAAGATGTCACTTGTGACATCATTGCTTACTACCTGTGAAATTTGTGAATGATCACAGAGGTCACATGGTACATGGCTATTCACAACAGCCTTGTACCATGTGACAAGCTGTGACCAATCACAGCTCACTCAGTATTTCTCAGTGGCTTCAAGAATGCAGACAGAGAGGGAAATGATTGCTTTTACATCCTATATGGGTGTAAAAGTAATCGCTGTAAAAAAAAAAAAAAAAATTGCCTACCACAAGTTGTACAGTGTCACATTGTTGACACTGTACTGCTTGGGTCACAGTATGTAAAAAAACAAACAAAAAAAAAAATATAAAAAAATTAAATAAAAATTTTTAAAAATTATAATTTTTGGTTATGAATGAATTTTGGCTTTTTTTTTTTTTTTTTTTTTTTTACTAAAAAGATAACAGAATACATTTCGGCCAATATTTATGATAGATTTATTTGCAAAATTTTATAAGAAAAACGCTTTTCAAAATTTTTGGACTTTTTCATTTACATAGCAAAAAAATAAAAATCCCAGCGGTGAATAAATACCACCAAAATAAAGCTTTATCTGTCTCCAAAAAATGGTAAAAAATTCATATGGGTACAGTGTTAAATGACCTCGCAATTGTCATTCAAAGTGATAGCGCTGAAAGCTGAAAATTGCCCTGGACAGGAAGGGGGTAAAAGTGAACAAATATTTAATTCACCATACAGAGGGTAAACAAGTGTTCAATCGAAAATATATCTTCAATGAATAAGCTCAATCTTGAAAGTAATTGGTGTTCACCTGTGATTCCTTCACCAAATAGCCTCTTACCAAAAATATTGATCTTGCTTCCAGAGATCAATACACACGTTTTTGTTCACTCATGGCACTCATCTCTGTATTCGGATACTCTCAGCACCACCTCTGTATGTTATGTCAAGACTCAGTAGGAATCTCCTTATGTAATGGAAAAACAATCCAAACTGAGGAATAAGAGTGCTTAAACAGACACTAAAGCTTCAAGTGTTGGCGTGTGTGTGACATCACCGGCTAGGTCCTGCCCTACATTTTTCACGACCCATCGGCATCTTCAGGGGTATACTAAGTATCCGAATACGGAGATGAGTACCATGAGTGAGCACAAAAGCGTGTATTGATCTCTGAAAGTGAGATTAATAATTTGGTGAGGGAATAACGGGTGAACACCATTTGCTTTCAAGATTGAGTTTATTCACTGAAGATATATTTTTGATTGGACACTTTACTCTTTATATGGTGGACTTTTCATACGGCAAATTGAATATTCACTTAACCTATGGAGGATTGCACTTAAGTGAGTGCACTTCCCAGGTATACCTATGGACATGTGATTCTAGGTTGCTACATTCTCCACAGCCCCACACTAATTTATCCACACAATGCTTAAAGCACACATTACCATCCCAAAACCAGATAAAGACCCGTGAACTCCCACAAATTTCTTGCCCATTTCTTTGCTAAATGTAGATGTAAAAATGTATGCTAAACTTATTGCAAGACGGACCAATCGGGCTTTACCCTTGACAGACAGGCAGCTGATGCAACGAGGAGGATTAATGCTATCTACTATGCTAAGTCAGCTTGCAAGCCCTCATTAATGCTCTTTATAGATTCTGAGAGCGCATTTGACCAGTCCCACACCCTAGCTAAATTTGGCTTTAATGGCTTAATATACCATACTATCCCTGTCCTATACTCCAACCCCTCTGTGCAAGCATGGATCAGAAATGTTATCAAAAACGTTTTTTTTAATCACAAAAGGTGCCAGACAGGGATGCCCCTTATCGCCTATAATATTTAATTTACTTATTGAGCCACTAGCTGAAAAGATTCGATCTCACCCAGATATTTCGGGCATATCCATAGGTAAATAACATCATACCATTCAACTATTCGCTGAGAATATAATTCTTATGCTGGCCAACCCCCTCAGATCGCTCCCTTCTGCATACGAGGTTTTGGAATCGTTTAGTGCTATATCTTACTTCAAAGTAAATATTTCTAAGACATTTAAACATTGGAACTTCTAAATCCTTAGTATCTCAATTGCAATCTAGACTACCATATGTTTGGAAAAACACTGGGATTCCATACCTGGGCATTATGCTTTCTTCTAACCTGCATACCCTAATTAAACTATGAACCTTTAATAAGGAAAATTTCAGGAGAAATGGTTTATTTATGAACATTTAATCTATCATGGATGGCTAGGCAAGCTGCATTTAAAATGAAAATCCTTCCTCTGGTATTATACATAGTCAGAATCCTTCCCCTGCCAATTCCTCTCCACCTTTTAGCGACTCTAACCAGACTTAAACAATTCTTGTGGGATGACAAAAAACCCAGGATCTCGAACTCCCTCGCCTGTAAACACCGAAATGCTGGTGGGGCGGGTTGCATTGATTTTGGAGATTACTTTACAGCCATTCGATTTACATCAAATTAGAATGGTGTCACCAAGTCTCAGACACCCCTTGGACAAGACTTGAATCCATGCTAGTGCCTTGATGCCATCTTTCTCACTTCTTAATAAGACGCCTGGAAACTGAGTACACCTTCTCTCCCACTATACAATGCAGTTTATTAGCTTAAATAAAATTATTGGCTAACTCTCATATCAAAACTTCTGTTTCTTTACTACCTTTCCCTCTAAAATCCTTGGAGCTTATTATTCCTTATTTCACATCAGAGTTGCACCTAGAAAAAGGTTTTTTGACAAATATCTATAGTGAAGGAAATATGTATTTGATCCCCTGCTGATTTTGAATGTTTGCCCACTCAAACGATCAATCTAAAAATCGAATAGTAGGTGTATAGAAACACGGAGACAGAATAGCAACAAAAATTCAAAAGAAATGCATGTCTAAAACATTATGCCCTGATTTGCATATGCCTGAGGGAAATAAGTATTTGATCCCCTAATATTCAGCAGGATTTCTGTCTACCAGGTGTCTTTTATACAGATAACAAGCTGAGATTAGAAGCCGTCTCTTAAAGGGAGTGCTGCTAATCTCATTTTGCTACCTGTATAAAAGACACCTGTCCACAGGAGCAAACAATCAGATTCCAAACTCTCCACCATGGCAAAGAGCTGTCCAAAGATGTCAGGGACAAGATTGTAGACCTACACATGGCTGGACTGGGCTACCAAACTATTGCCAAGCAGCTTGGTGAGAAGGTGACAACAGTTGGTGCAATCATTCGCAAATGGAAGAAACACAAAACAACTGTCAGTCTCCCTAGGTCTGGTGCACCATGTGAGATCTTGCCTCGTGGCGTTTCCATGATCATGAGAACAGTGAGGAATCATCCCAGAACTACACATGAGGATCTTGTCAATGATCTCCAGGCAGCTGGGACCACAGTTAGCAAGAAAACAATTGGTAACACACTACGCCGACGAGGATTGAAATCCTGCAGTGCCCGCAGGGTCCCTCTGCTCAAGAAAGCACATGTCCAGGCCCGTCTGAAGTTTTCCACTGAACATCTGAATGATGCAGAGGACTGGTTGAGTGTGTTGTAGTCCGATGAGACCAAAATCGAGCTCTTTGGCATCAACTGAACTCTCTGTTAGGAGGAGGAATGCTGCCTATGACCCCAAGAACACCATCCCAACTGTCCAAACGTGGTGGAAACATTCTGCTTTGGGGGGGTGTTTTTCTGCTAAGGGGACATGACAACTTCATCGCATCAAAGGGATGATAGGCGGGGCAATGTACCGTCATATCTTGGGTGAGAACTTTTCCCTTCAGCCAGGGCATTGAAAATGGGTCGTGGATGGGTGTTCCAGCATGACAATGACCCAAAATACACTGCCAAGGCAACAAAGGAGTTGCTCAAGAAGAAACGCATTAAGGTCCTGGAGTTGTCTAGCCAGTCGCCAGACCTTAATCCTATTGAAAGTTTGAGTTGCCAAACGTCAGCCACCAAACCTTAATGACTTGGAGAGGATCTGCCAAGAGGAGTGAGCCAAAATCCCTCCTGTGATGTGTGCAAACCTGGTGGCCAACTACAGGAAACATCTGTCCTCTGTGATTGTCAACAAGGGATTTGCCACCAAGTACTAAGTCATGTGTGAAGGGGATCAAATACTTATTTTCCTCATGAACGTGCAAGTCAGTGCATAATTTGTTAGACATGCATTTCTTTTGAATTTTTTGTTGCTTTTCTGTCTCTGTGTTACAATACAACTACCATTCGATTTCTAGACTACCCACTCACAAAGAAATGATCAAACATTCAAAATCAGCAGGGAATCAAATACTTATTTCCTTCACTGTGTGTGTGTGTGTGTGTGTGTGTGTGTGTGTGTGTGTGTGTGTGTGTGTGTAGTTTGCTCAGCACTTTACATTATAGTGGGAGACAATACAGGAGGGATTTGAGGGCCCTGCTCCTTGGAGCTTACAATCTAGGAGGGAGGGGTTAGTGGTACAAAAGGTAATAACTGTGGGTGATGGAATGGTTGCAAGAGTAGAGGATTCCAGTATTAGAGGGCGGGATAGGTTTCCCTGAATATGTTTTTTTAACTTTATTTTTACAATAGTAATGGTGGTGATCAGTGACTTATTGTGGGACTATGATAGTGTGGCAGGTAATTTGACACTAAATGACACTGGGTGGGTACTGTCACTGACATCTCCAGTGATAGTACTATACACTCACTGAACTAATGACACTGGCTGAATAGGGGTTAACATCTACAGGTAAAACTCAAAATTAGTAGATCGTGCAAAAGTTCATTTATTTCAGTAATGCAACTTAAAAGGTGAAACTAATGAGATACTCATTACATGCAAAGCAAGATAGTTTAAGTGTAATATTCTAGGCTCAAAGTGTCCCACTCTAATCAGCTAATTAAGCCATAATACCTGCAAAGCGTTTCTGAGCCTTTAAATGGTCTGTCTGGTTCAGTAGGAATTGCAATCATGGGAAAGACTGACCTGACAGTTGTGCAGAAAACATCATTGACACCCTCCATAAGGAGGGAAAGCCTCAAAAGGTAATTGCAAAAGAAGTTGGATGTTCCCAAATTTGCTGTATCAAAGCACATCAATAGAAAGCTATGTGAAAGGGAAAAGTGTGGAAGAAAAAGGTGCACAAGCAGCAGGGTTGACCGCAGCCTGGAGAGGATTGTCAGGAAAAGGCCATTCCGAAGTGTTGGGGACTTTCACAAGGAGTGGACTGAGGCTGGAGTCAGTGCATCAAGAGCCACCACACACAAACTGATCCTGGACATTTGCTTCAAATGTCGTATTCCTCTTGTCATGCTGCTCCTAAACAACAAACAACGTCGGAAGCATCTTACCTGGGCTAAAGAAAAACAGACCTGGTCTGTTGCTCAGTGGTCCAAAGTCCTCTTTTTCTGATGAGAGCAACTTTTGCATCTCATTTGGAAACCAAGGACCCAGAGTATGGAGGAAGAATGCTTGAAGTCCAGTGTGAAGTTTCCGCAGTCTGTGTTGATTTGGGGAGCCATGTCTTCTGCTGGTGTTGGTCCACTGTGCTTCATTAAGTCAAGGGTCACCGCAGCCGTCTACCAGGAGATTTTGGAGCACTTCATGCTTCCTACCTCAGACAAGCTTTATGGGGATGCTGACTTCATTTTCCAGCAGGACTTGGCACCTGCCCACAATGCCAAAAACACCAAAACCTGGTTCAATGAACGTGGGTTTTACTGTGCTTGATTGGCCAGCAAACTCGCCGGACCTGAACCCCATAGAGAATCTATGGGGCATTGCCGAGAGACATGAGACCGAACAATGCAGCAGAGCTGAAGGCTGCTATTGAAGCATCCTGGTCTTCCAGAACACCTCAGCAGTGCCACAAGCTGATGGCTTCCGTGCCACGCACATTGAGGCAGTAATTTCTGCAAAAGGGGCCCAAACCAAGTACTGAGTACATATGCATGCTTATACTTTTCAGAGGTCTGATATTGTTCTATGTACAATCCTTGTTTTATTGATTGCATGTAATCTAATTTTCTGAGATTGTGGATTTGGGGTTTTCATGATGTTTAGAGACCCCTGATGTAGACTATCAAATATATTCCATCTTGCCTTGCTTGAACGCAGCAATATTGCATTTTTGGCATGTTGTGAATATTTGCAGTATAATGCTATTTCACATATACCCCACCCTACATTCCTCATACTGAAGCTCCCCCCAACACTCCGCACCTTACTACCATCGAGGAAGTCTCCAAGATCCTCTCTGATGCCCGCCTCACCACCTGCCCCCTCGACCCTATCCCCTGACAACTCCTACGACCTCCCTCCCCCTCCATCCTACGCTCCCTCACCCACATCTTCAATCTCTCCCTCTCCTTCGGCACTTTCCCCTCCCCTCTGAAACATGCACACATCACCCCCATACTTAAAAAGCCCTCCCTGGACCCCAATGACCCGAACAACCTCAGACCCATCTCCCTGCTCCCATTTACATCTAAACTCCTCGAACGCCTAGTCTACACCCGCCTATGCTCTCACCTCAACGACAACAACCTCCTCGATCCCCTACAGTTCGGCTTCCGTCCCCTACACTCCACCGAAACTTCCTTACTCAAACTCTCCAACGACCTGCTAACCGCCAAAGCTAATGGCCACTATTCAGTGCTCCTACTCCTTGACCTCTCTGCGGCCTTCGACACAGTCGACCACCCCCTCCTCCTCAAACTACACTCCCTCGGCCTCAGAGACTCTGCTCTCTCCTGGCTCTCATCCTACCTGTCACAACGCTCCTTCAGCGTTACCTATAATGCTACCACCTCCCCCTCTCTGTTGGGGTCCCTCAAGGCTCTGTCCTCGGGCCCCTTCTCTTCTCCATCTACACCTCCTCCCTTGTCCAACTCATACACTCTCACGGCTTCAACTACCACCTCTATGCCGACGACACACAAATCTATCTCTCAACCCCCCACCTCACCCCCTTGGTCTCAGCCCGAATCACACACCTGCTGAGCGACATATCAGACTGGATGTCGCTCCGCTTTCTTAAACTGAACCTCTCCAAAACAGAGTTTCTTGTCTTCCCCCCAGCCCGGACACCACCCCCCATTGACTTCTCTATCACGTAGAACAACGCTACCATCAAACCCGCCCTGCAGGCCAGAGTACTTGGTGTCATTCTGGACTCCAACCTATCCTTTCAGCCCCAAGTCCAATCTTTAACAAACTCGTGTAGACTCCACCTCCGCAACATCGCCAAAATACGCATGTTCCTAACCCCAGAAAACACTAAACAGCTCATCCACTCCATCATATCACGACTCGACTACTGCAACTCCCTCCTCACTGGCCTGCCTCGCCGCTGGCTATCCCTGCTTCAGTCGATCCTGAATACAGCTGCCAGACTCATTCACCTTTCCAACCGCTCTGTCTCCGCCACCCCCCTCTGCCAATCCCTCCACTGGCTTCCGATTGCGCAACGGATCAAATTCAAAATCCTAACCCTGACGTACAAAGCTGTCCACCATACTGCCCCAAACTACATCACTGACCTAATATCCAAGTACCGCCCAGCACGCACACTCCGCTCCTCACAAGACCTCCTTCTCTCTAGTTCCCTGGTCTCCTCCTCCCATGCCCGCCTCCAGGACTTCTCCAGGGTGTCACCCATCCTCTAGAACTCCCTGCCCCAACCCATCAGATTATCACCTACTCTCCTCTCCTTTAGGCGCACCCTGAAAACCCATCTCTTCAGGGAAGCCTACCCCGCCCCCTGCTAACTTGCCGACCTCCTCCACTCTTCCAACCACTCCATCCCCCACAGCTATCTCCTCCTGTGCCACCATCCCCTTCCTCCTAGATTGTAAGCTCGAAAGAGCTGGGCCCTTAATCCCCTCATGTTTTGCATTGTATTGGTATTGTTCTATCACATGTTCTGTCCCCCTCTGTAATGTACAGCGCTGAGCGAACTATTGGCGCTTTATAAATACTGTATAATAATAATAATGTAAGATTATTTTTATGGGTCCCCCACTAGAGTTTGTGGAAGACTGGACTGGGTGGTTTGAAGCGTCGTTTTAACCACTTCAGCTCCAGGTCATTTCTGCCACTTATTGTTTACATGTTAAAATCAGCATTTTTTGCTAGAAAATGTCTTCGAACCCTCCAAACCTTTTTTAAAAAAAAAAAAAAAAAATCTATAAAGCAGAAGCCCGAGAGAATAAATTGGTGGTTTTTGCATTTTTTAATGTCACACGATATTTTTTTTTTTTTTTTTTTTATTTGTTCAAACTGTTTTTTGGAAGAAATATGCTTTTTAAAAAAAAAAATTTGTGCAAAAAAAAACAAAATACATAACCCAGTAATTTTAGTAAAATATAAGAGGATGTGTTACACCCAGTAAATAGATACCAGACATTTAATGCCGTAAAATTGTGCACGACCCTGCAACGTTGGCAAACGATGTAAATTTTTTGCTTTTCGTAGGTAACACTTTAAAATCCTTTACAGGTTACCACTTTAAATTTATAGAGGAGGTTTATTACTAGAGTTTTACTATCCTTGATCTGACGTTTTCAGAGATACCTCACGTTTGGGACAATCGCTGTTTGTGTGTGTGCAGGACTGATGCATGGGTTCGCATTTGGATAGGGGTGCTTTAATTTTTTTTTTTTTCCCTCTTTACATTTTTTGTGACTGCAGTAAAAGTGCTAACATCCCTTGTGACCGTAATAGACACATGACAGGTATTCCTTTATGGAGGGATTTGGGGTCTTAATAGATCTCAAAACTCTTCTCTGCACTTGAAAGCATTCAACACACCAAGAGCGGTATTTCTGAATGCTTTCAGTTTTTCAAAAATGGCTCAGATAGCTCCGAGTAAACTGGAAGTGATGTCTGATAGTTTTCTGCTTAATATAATTGAGAGCTGATCCTGGCTTTGGTCCGTTCATCCACACAGTGTACGTGCCGGATGGTCGCTCGGGTCTCTCAGTGGGATGGGAAATCCTGGGAGGGTGGGGGGTTGATTTCTTCCCTTCCCGCTGCTAGCACAAACAATTGATTGTCTAGTTAGCCGCTCTGATTGCTTATACAAAAGAGCGGACCTCCAACTCTAAAACAAAAAAATCCCCGAAACAAAAAATACCGGTTATGTCGCTGATCCGTTTGTTTGGTAATGGCAAGTTGCAGATTTAATGAATGATTCACTTTGTTGTGTTTTATAATGCTTATTTGTTACTTTTTGTATCAGACAGTTGAAATCTTATTTTATTATCTTTTTATAGGTAAAAGTCCTGGACAAATGGTAGTAATAGATCAGACTAAAGGAGATCAACAATACATGAGGCCACAGATGAGAAGAGGCCGTTTTGATAAGGTAAGCCATTACCTCATCTCTTGTCTACCTTTTTGACTTGCTTTGCTGTGTCAGAACATTCCCACTTTTGTTAAATATGTTGGATGTTTCACATTCCACCCAAATACCCAGTTCCCCATCTCCACACTATTCAGGCTGTCCTGATTTATCTCAGATCTTGAACTTCACAGCACACCTGACCACTTCCGTTATTTCTTGGGAGGTTTAAACCAGATTATAGCTTCTAAAACCCATTGAAAGATAACACAGCCATGGTTTTTGATTTGGAAGACCGTTTAACCACCTGCGGACCACCTTAAGTACATTTACTTACTGTTCCAAGTTAGGGGCATGCAGAGCGCTGCTCCTGTGACTGTAATCCGCTATCTGAGGTGGACACCGCAATTACCAATAACCAGTTATGTGATTGGTCATATTGCCTATACAGTCATGATCACTATAAAAGCAATAGTTTTCGCAGTCATAAATGGTTTTCCCTTCATGAACAGTTTGCTTACAGTTGTGATCTGTGATTGGCCCACAGCAATCACATGGTTCCTAGCTGTAGCCAGTCACAAATCACAACCATAAGCAAGCTGATCATGAATGTTAACCTTTCATGACCATTTAAACTATTGCTTTTATAGTGATCATCGTTGTATAGGCAAAAACCGTGTAAAGGGGGGAAAAAAAACCCTGCTCAATCCCCAAAAGTAGTACCAGTATCGGTATATGAGCTACTCTGATGACAGGGACGTGCCAAAAAATAGTAAAAAAATAAAATTGAATCAAAAGTTGTTTTTTTTTTTTTCTTCTGCATACTATCACCAGTCAGTATCCCTGATCACCGCCACACCTGTCATATAAGGCTGTACTGAACTGGTGACAGTCTATATGGAAAAACAGTGTTTTTTGTTGTGGTTTGTGTTTTTTTTTTTTTTTTATTTAAGTTTACAAAAAACATTTTTGACAAAAATGGTAATTTGAACAAAACCATGCTTCTTGCTAAATACCTTTTAGACTGTCTGCTTTCCAAAAATGGGTTGTGGGGTATGTGTACTGTCCTGCTATTTTGGGGCCTCAAGAAATGAGGCCTTTACTATATATAGAGTGATAGATAAAATAATTGAGCGTGTCACTATTTTTCTAGGTAATTATATTTCTAAAGGTGCTAATGACATGAAATTTTCACCACGTTGGTAACAACCCATGCAATCTATACATACAAAGAAGCCAAAATAAATTTGTTCAGAAATTTAAGTTGTGTAATAAAATGACACAGGGAAAAAGGAGGTGCAAAAAGGTGAAGGGCCAGTTTACTGTCCCTCAGACTTTAGGGGTGCTGAACTTTGGCTATTGGGAGTAGAAAAGGTCCTGATATCAGAGGGAATGGACAATGCCCCATCTTTGGTGTCAGTGGGAGCAAACATGCCCATCATTGGTGTTATTGTGACCCATCATTACTGCCCTATCGTTCATGTCATTGGGAGGAATTGTCCCCATTAGTATTGTCATTGGGTGCTATCATTGATGTAATTGAGACATATTGTGCCCCTTCATTGGTGTCAGTAGGGGGAATTCTGTCCTATTGTTGGTATCGGTGGATGAAATAGTACTCCAAGGGCCGGATAAATGTTAGCAAAGGGCTGCATCCAGCCCTTGGGCCACAGTTTGAAGAGCACTGGCCTAGACAAAGGTGTCTCATTATCAAGGTCTCACACAAGAAACATCTCTTAATTGGTAAAAGCAAAGAGCTGTCAAGACCTTCACCACCTTATTGTTGCAAAACATACTGATGGCATTAGGTACAAAAGGTTTTCTAAACTTCTGAATATTCCAGTGAGCACTGTAGGGGCTTTAATCCGGAAGTGGAAAGAACATCATTTTGCCATATACCGATCACGACCAGGTGCTCCTCGCAAGATTTCTGACAGAGGAGAAATAAGCATTATCAGAAGAGTTGTCCAAGAGCCAGACCACTGGTGGAGGGTTTCAGAAAGGCCCGGAATTAGCAGGTACAATTGTTTCAAAGAAAACAAGTAATGCAGTCAACTGCCATGGCCTGTATGCACACTCACCACGAAAGACTCCATTGCTGAACAAAAAATGTTGAAGCGCGTTTAAAGTTTGCTGTACAACATTTATATAAGCTTGTGAAATACTGGGAGAATTGCCTGGTCAGTTGAGACCAAAATTGGTCTCTTTTTAGATGCCATAATACACACCATGTTTGGAGGCCTAATGGCACTGTAAATCACCCCAAAAACACCATACCAACAGTGAAGTTTGGAGGTGGGAACATCATGGTGTGGGGCTATTTTTCAGCATATGGTACTGGCAAACTTCTTATCATTGAAGGAAGGATGAATGGAAAAATGTACCAAGACATTCTTGATAAAAATCTGCTGCCATCTACCAGGATGATGAAGATAAAACGAGGGTGGACATTTCAGAAATACAAATACAAAGCCAAAGAAACTCTCAATTGGTTCAAAGAAAATAAAGCTGCTAGATTGGCCCAGCAAATCACCTGACTTGAATGCAATAGAAAATCTATGGAAAGAACTAAAGATCTGAGGTCATAGAAGGGGCCCACGGAACCTTTAAGATTTGAAGACTGTATGGAAGAATGGGCCAAAATCGCACTTGAGCATTGCATGCAACTAGCTTCTCTATACAGAAGGCATCTTGAAGCTGTCATTACCAACAAAGGATTTTGTACAAAGTATTACATTTTCAGTTTGTTCAATACTTTTTCCCTGTGTCATTCCATTTTATTACATATAATTTCTAAACTTATTTGTTTTTGTTTCCTTCCATGTATAGATTTCATGGGTTGTTAACGTGGTGAAAAATTCATGTCAATAACACCTTAATGTCCCTTTCAGATGGGGTAGACCTGTCAGTGGATCCGCCTGCCCGGCGGGGGATCTCTTCACTGATCCCTGCTGAACAGGCGGATGATAGGTCTGTCTGCTTTGCTGGTGCAGAGTGAACAGACGCTGCCCGCTGTCTTCTATTGGGTGTTTGGATGGAAATGGACCACCTGTCCATTTCCATCTGACTGCCATCTGATCCGATCCACCAGACAGATGGGGAACAGATCGTACAGGATCGGATGCCGGTGGTTGTCAGCGGACACTTGTCCACTGATACCTTCTGGTCCATAGAGGTGTATGGATGGTCCAATCGGGTCCGCCTGAAAGAGGTCTTAGAAATATATTTACTGAGAAAAGTGGTGACGTGTTCAATAGTGTGTATACTACCAAAGGAAAGCACTATTTTTGTGGAAGGAAAAAATAAATTTAATTTGTGTACAGTGTGTATGACTACACAATAGCCAGTTAATGTAGCAGAATGCTGAATATTAAAAAAATAAATTGATAATTTTAATCAAATTGGCTTACCATAGCCTGGTTGTCGCAAGCAAATCTAGGTAGCCTTCAGTCATAAAGATGCGTTAAGAGAAAGCTTATTGTTCCAAGTACCATAGTTAGTGTTACTAACCCCAGGACCCTTCATTCACTATATCCGGTCTCCCACGGTACACAACTATTTTAGTAAATATAAAGTGCTAAATACCTTTTCTCATCAGCAGTTAGAGCAGTCTTGTGACTTCTATCAGTGTCCGACGGAGCAATGGTTAATCTTGTAGGAGTTTTTCATTTTCCTCTTGACTTGTCCTATGAGGCTGCATGACTGCTGATCTTCTGGACAGTGCTGATTGGCCCTGTGCCAATCACATGCACCCTCCCAAATGAAATAAAAACTTTAGCAATACACACCAAACTGAGCATGTGCAGAGTGCCCCCTAGGGCTCTGTACTATGGCAGATAGATTGGGGACTGGAAAAAGGGGAGGATCAGAGAACACAGGATCAGTCTGTTTTACACAATGCAAAGGATTAACCCCTTAGATTCTATAGTGTTTTACTGCTTTGTAAAACACCTGTCACCTCAAGGACACCTAAAACAATTGCCTGGAGCTTTGCAGCGTGCATCGGTGACATGCAGCATTTTATCTCAGTGCATGGCCTTGCACAGCAAAGCAACACATTTCTGTGCTCTGTCGTGCCGTGAATAAAGTATGTTTTGTACTCTTTAGATGGGTTTAACCAGGGAAAAAAATACAGGAAAAGGAGCAGTGTGATGTGTTGAATTGCTCTCTGGCTGCTGACTGCTGTAGTGTAATTCGAGTCTCTCGGGTTAGTTGACTTTGTTTTAAAGATCCACTTTACTGGGTAGTTAATTTTTGCTTCTGCTAAAATCATGGAAATGTTTGCAACATTTTTGTTTTACTGGGTTGTTCTCCTGTTAGTTCACCAGTCCATCTAGTTGTGGGGAAAAGGAAAAACTCCAGAACTAGCTCTTTATATAACAAAGCAATACAATAAAAAAAAAAAGCACTGATGACCAGTTTGCTTTAATCCTCAACGAAGCCTGGTGGCTTTGCTATTGGTTACATTTTAAAATACTGTGTGTAGTAGTTATACTGTATGTATTGGCTTTGGGTGTAACTTTAAAGTTTGTTTTAATGTAATTTCTGAAGGATGTACTTAATGATTTGTTTTTAAATCATAGTTGTATGTGTTTTGTTTTTTAGATGAGAAATAGAGAGCGGTTTTTTCAGAACAAAATGAAGTTCAGGGACAAAAAAGACATCTTGACATTTGAAAAAATGAAGGCACAAAGACTCAGAGAAAATGTTGAACGTCTGCAACGATTGCAGAGATACCACAGAGCTGTGGAACTGCGAAGGTAATTTAGATGTTTTTGTATTGAAAGGCTTTTAATGTTTTAATTCAGTATTTGTTTTTAAAGTAGACTTGAACAAAGAAATTGGAGATTTTGGGAACATTATATTAATGTCAGTCGTTTTTAATGCAGCACCCTGAACAATCTAACTTTTTTTTGTGTTAAGTTTTTGCCTTTCAGTTTTGTTGTGTTTTTTTTTTTTTTTTTTTTTTTTTTTTTGCCATCTGTTTTTTGTTGGGGAGATTTCCCTTTACATATGCCCTGTAACCAAAACTGGAAGTGAGAAAATCCCTCCAAAGTGAAGAAATCCCTGGTTGTTACCAGAGCTGGTTCCCCCTTTGAAAGATTTCCCTTCCTCCTATTTGGGAGACAGCCCAAAATTTTTAAGTTTTGTTTCTTGTATATTCTTGGGATGATGGTAAACAGGACGAATAGAGAGGGTTGGGAGGGTTATTCTCTGTAACTGGTACAGACAGCAATAAAAACCTAATAGAAGAGAGCCAGCACTCAGCCGATTGACCTCAGAATTTTAATGAGTTAATTTTGCACCAACAATGTCCACTTGCATGCCCAAAAAAAGTCGTCTGTGTACACAGAACCTGTGTAGAACGTCCAATCCTGCTGCCAGGATCCCCCCTGTACCAGTACAAGGCAATGCAGCTCTGATTATCCACTTGTCATCCACCTTGTAGCAGGTTTACTGCTGCAGGGCTGATGATCTGTGCAAAATCATGTATATAAATGTGATTTTTGCACTTCCGTTGTAGGGAGCGAGCGCCCGCCACTGGTGCGCTGTTTCTGCTGTGATTTGACACAGCGGAGGTTGATTTAACAGGTGCTGGCCAATGGATGATCGTCGAGAAGAATGACTGGATGCAGCTTTGCCTATCACCAGTGATGTGCTGCATTGCTTTGCAGGGAACGCAATCCAGCATTTCTATTTGTAAAAATAGTACATAGTAAAACACTGGTTAGGCACATATTTAACCCTTTATCTGTGAAGGGGTTAACATCAACAGCAATCAGTGTCATTTAATAGAGTGTCAGTTTTTATATTTTTAGCACCTATTACTGTATTAGTGTCACTGGTTCCCACAAAATGTCAGTCATACGTCCACCGCATCTCAGTCCCGCTATAAGTCGCTGAGCGCCACCATTACTTCAATTAAAAAAAAAAAAAAATCCGGTATATATACCATAGTTTGTAGACACTATAACTTTTGCGCAAATCTATATTTTTGTTGGGTTTTTTTTTTTGGTACCTAAAATATGTAGCAGAATGCATTTTGGCATTAATTTATGAAGAAATGTGATATTTTAAACTTTTTTTTTTTTTTTTTTGGATATATCTATATCAGTTGGAATTTTTTTTTCCTCTTTATAGACCAATTTTTCAAAATTGGTCTATTTTTGTTGCGCAAAAAAATAAACCCAGGGGTGATCAAATACCACCAAAAGAGAGATCTGTTTGTGGGGGGAAATGATCTAAATTTCATTTTTGTACAGTGTTGCATGACCGTGTAATTGTCAGTTAAAGTAACCCAGCACCTTATAGCAAAAAAATGGCCTGGTCAGCAAAGGGGTAAATCTTCCTTGGCTGAAGTGTTTAATGACAGCTGCATTGCTGAGTACACAGAGAAGGTACAGGCAACTGGAGCTGTCAAAAAGTAAAATTCAACAACATTGCTCAGCTGCAAATACAGAAAGATACATCGTAACATATGGTTAATTTGTATCCGATTTATCTACAGTTCAAAGGGATGAATTTTAATCTATGGATTGTCAGTTAAAGCAACCTGACAAGTGTAAAAAGAAAAAATAAATAAATAAAAAGTTTAAATGTTCCTCTGTTTACCCCTTAATAACCCTTCATTTGCTTTATTTAGCCTTAATTATAAGCCCTAAAATAACCAGTTTTCTGCTACTGTTTTTTGCTTGTTTCTCTTTAACGAATATTTTAACTTTGTTTTCGTTTGTTAAAGGTGTTAACCACTTCCAGTCCGGACACTTTCCCCCCTTCCAGTCCGGACACTTTCCCCCCTTCCAGTCCGGACACTTTCCCCCCCTTCCAGTCCGGACACTTTCCCCCCCTTCCAGTCCGGACACTTTCCCCCCCTTCCAGTCCGGACACTTTCCCCCCCTTCCAGTCCGGACACTTTCCCCCCCTTCCAGTCCGGACACTTTCCCCCCTTCCAGTCCGGACACTTTCCCCCCCTTCCAGTCCGGACACTTTCCCCCCCTTCCAGTCCGGACACTTTCCCCCCCTTCCAGTCCGGACACTTTCCCCCCCTTCCAGTCCGGACACTTTCCCCCCCTTCCAGTCCGGACACTTTCCCCCCCTTCCAGTCCGGACACTTTCCCCCCCTTCCAGTCCGGACACTTTCCCCCCCTTCCAGTCCGGACACTTTCCCCCCCTTCCAGTCCGGACACTTTCCCCCCCTTCCAGTCCGGACACTTTCCCCCCCTTCCAGTCCGGACACTTTCCCCCCCTTCCAGTCCGGACACTTTCCCCCCCTTCCAGTCCGGACACTTTCCCCCCCTTCCAGTCCGGACACTTTCCCCCCCTTCCAGTCCGGACACTTTCCCCCCCTTCCAGTCCGGACACTTTCCCCCCCCTTCCAGTCCGGACACTTTCCCCCCCTTCCAGTCCGGACACTTTCCCCCCCTTCCAGTCCGGACACTTCCCCCCCTTCCAGTCCGGACACTTTCCCCCCCTTCCAGTCCGGACACTTCCCCCCCTTCCAGTCCGGACACTTTCCCCCCCTTCCAGTCCGGACACTTTCCCCCCCTTCCAGTCCGGACACTTTCCCCCCCTTCCAGTCCGGACACTTTCCCCCCCTTCCAGTCCGGACACTTTCCCCCCCTTCCAGTCCGGACACTTTCCCCCCCTTCCAGTCCGGACACTTTCCCCCCCTTCCAGACCAGGGCAATTTTCAGCTTTCAGTGCTATCACACTTTGAATGACAATTGCGCGGTCATACAATACTGTACCCATATGAATTTTTTACCATTTTTTTGAGACAGATAAAGCTTTATTTTGGTGGTATTTATTCACCGCTGGGATTTTTATTTTTTTTACTATGTAAATGAAAAAGTCCAAAAATTTTGAAAAAAGTGTTTTTTTTAAATAAAATTTTGCAAATAAATAATATTTCATCATAAATCTTGGCCAAAATTGTTTCTGTTATTTTTTTAGTAAAAAAAAAGAAAAAATCCAAATTAGTTTATAACCAAAAATTATAATTTTTAAACATTTTTTTTAAATTTTTATTTTATTTTTTTTATATTATTATTTTTTATTTTAATTTTTTTTTTACATACTGTCACCCTAGCAGTACAGTGTCACCATGGTGACACTGTACTACTTGTGGGGGGTGAAGATTTTTTTTTTTTTACACTAATTGCTTTTACACCCATATAGGATGTAAAAGCAATCATTTCTCTTTCTCTCTGTCTGCATTCTTGTCATTGAAAAGTACTGAGTGAGCTGTGATTGGTCACAGCTTGTCACATGGTACAAGGCTGTTGTGAATAGCCCTGTACCATGTGATCTCTGTGATCATGCACAGATTTCACACGTAGTAAACAATGATGTCACAAGTGACATCTTGCTTACTACTTTGCATGTGATCACTGATTCGCCAATCAGTGATCACATGATCGGGACCTCGTACAGAGGTCCCGTCCGATCGGTGTTTCACCAGAGGACACAGCGGGCACCGGAGCGCGCACAGCTAGAAAAGGTGGGTGCCGTTTTTATGAACGGCCACCCGCCCCTGGACTGCCACCGCCCTGCCGTTTATAAACAGCAGGCGGACGGCAAGAGGTTAAAATATTCATGAACAAAGAATATTTTTTTCACATGTAACATTGGGATAAAAAACACTTAATTTTATTTTTAACTTTACAATGCTGTGTACCAGAATCATAAGTTTACTATCGTTTTAAACAGAAAGTACAGAATAAATTGCGCACTGATGTGCAGTAACGTAATTTTTAACCTAGCACTGCTCAAAAAAAAGAGTGAGTTTTGTTTAGTTTCATTATGTTTAATGGTCTAAAGTTTGCAGAAAAATAATCGTTGCATGACAATATTCATGAAGGGAAGCCTTGTTTGTTCTTAAAATATAATCTATATATATTTACTTATATGCTCCATCCAGTCCATAGGTGTGAGGCACGAAGTGGTTAAACAGATATGCAGGGTAAACTATAAAGTGTGTTATGGTTTATTCTGCATATTTGTGCATTACTGTTTTAAAATTACCACATTAAAAGTCGATTGAGTGCTGACTCTCAATTTGTTTCCGGTCTCATCGTTGGCTGTGCATTCCTGATCAAGGAGATGAAAAGGAGTAATGCTAGACAGATTTGTTAAAAAAACAATGCAAACCGGCATTCTAATTATTACTCTCCCCTCTATCAAAAATAGTCTTTTAGTTATACTTAAAATTCCTTTAGAAAGTTTAGTGATGCACTTTGTGATATGAATGTACTTGGGTACATCTTTACTTGCAGCCTCACCGATGTAAGTTTACAGAGCTCTAAGGCACTGTTGTCTCTGACTGTTGGTCTTGTGAGTTTGGATGATGCTACTGTACTGCTCACTGTTCTACTTGCTGAAGACACTGACAAGGGGTAGCAAAGCCCTGCCTCTACCAAGATGAACAGCCTCACACACAGACACAAAGCAGAACAAAAGGCTTTAGTCACAATGCAGAACAAGTCGCAATCGCTAACCAATCTGACTTTGGTCTACCAGGCCTATTATTCCTTTTGAAAGCCATGTTGTCTTGCAGGCACATAGTTGGGGAGAATGACAACAGGGGTCTCCCAGTTTTTTACCAGGTAGGGAGGTCCCCTGCAGTGGCTCCTATTTTTGGGCAGATTAGTTGTGAATCCCAGCCCTAATCTGGTATCTTTTTACTTTTTCTAGGGCACGATTCTCCTCTGTGTCACCTGGTTAACATAGTTGGTGGTAAGGTTGATTAAATCTGTCATTTAGTTCAGCCTGTGTGTGTCAAGGGAGAAATTATCTTGCTACATCAGCTCTCAGGAGTTCTCATTAGCCTTTAACACAAATGTGCATGCTCTCGTTCCACTTTTTCAGGAGGATGAGGTTTTGGAAGAAGTTCCTCTGTAGCAGGAGGAAGTAGAAGCCATTGAGGACCAGCACTTCTCTATAGATGGGTCTTCTCAGGGCCCAGCGTTGTCTCTGATATAGAAGGCTTTGATAGGCTTCATGACAGATGTGTTGCACTAACCTTTATGTTGCTGCTACCTAAATCTTCTTTGCAGATTTTTCCCTGGTTTTGGCAGCTGATAAAAAATTCCAAAGTACTTTCCAATGCACTCACACGAAGCCATTTATGTTGTTTAGGCTTGCCCCAAGGAGGTGTTTACACCACCAAAATGGTTTCCTCATGAGTATCCCATGGAAAAAAAGATATCTGCAAGAAATGCAGTTTGTATGCTGTTGACTCTATTTCCGATTTGAACAAGACACTGATAATCCCAGTGGTGTCCTGGTCTTTAACGATGCCATGGATTAGAGACTGAGACTTTTAAGGCATCATTCTCTTCCAAGGAGCCACTCTGCAGGCTGTGGTGGCTGCTTTAGCAGTGTGTCAATCCCTTAAGGCAGGTGTCCTCAAACATTTTAAACAGGGGGCTAGTTCACGGACCTTCACACTGTTGGGGGACCGGACTATAGTTGAAAAAAAAAAAAAAAACACTGAACAAATTTACTATGCACACCACACATCTTCTTTGTAGTGCAAAAAAACAGGAAAAACAATACAATATTTAAAATGCACTGTACACTGTAACGCACTTGACACCAAATGCACTGTATTCTAACGCACTGGGCACCGCAATGCACTGACTTCAAAATGCACTGTGCCTGGTGTACTCTCCTCCTCTCCTGTTGCTCTTCTGGCTGCAGCAGGTGAAATCAGGGACTTCCAGACTGCCGTTCTCTTGGTCCTCACAGCCTAGCTATTTGCCAGTCTTTTTTTTTTTTTTTTTTTTTTTTTTCCCCTCGCCCTGCAGGCCAGATAAATGGCTTTGGCTGGCTGTATACAGCCCGTGGGCTGTACTTTGAGCACCCCTGCCTTAAGGCCTGGGCAGCACAGAATCTCTCTTCCAAAGAATCTGATCCAGAAGATCCTGCCATTTGGCAGTTACTGAGAGATTTTTCAAGAAGTCTGAGCTTCTAGTTAGATGCCGTGGAAGTTTCAAAAAGGCTGCTTTCACCAGTGGGCACTTTGTCAATGTGGGACGGATCTCTATGGCTTAAAAGTTAACCACTTTCAAGGAAGAAAAATAGCATCTGCAATTGAAAAGGAAAGTTAGTTTTTATCAACATTAAAATTACATTATGACAAACTGCAGCCACTGTAATTTTCCATAAAGTCAATGCAGTATGGCTCCTGGAAGTATTTTGTACACAGTTGGTGTATAGAAGCCCCCCAGAAATGTAATCTTAGTGCAGAGTCCTTCATACAAGCAGGAAATTACAAGTCAAGTTTTAGGCATCCTCTGCAACAAAAATTTTATTTTTGGTGAGATACTCCCTAAAGGTTAATCATATATTAAAGGATGTGGACTTTGGGCCTTTGCCTGTAGAGGAGAGTCTCAAGGATTTTACTCTAGCCTCTTTCATGGTTCCCAAAAACAGATGTCTGGCTTATCTTGGATGTTAAGGGTCTCAAGTTTCTGAAAATCCAGAATTTCAGGATGGAGTTGATTGCTTTGCTTCATCATGGGGACTTCTGACTTCAGTTGGCACCAAGGATGCATGCCTACACATTCCAGTTTTACAGCTTCACCAAGCATTTTGCCCTTTTGCAAAGGGGATCACCACTACCAGTTTGCAGGCATTAATCTGTCAACCTGTCTACAGCTGCAGGGTCTTACCCAAAGTGCTAGGTTCTGTTCTGGTGTTGAGAACCTGAAAGAATTCCCATTGCGCGTTACCTGGAGGACTTGCTTCTATGAAAGCACTTTATCAAATACTGACGCATAATTACCAGATGATAATATAAGCTTAATTTTAGGACGTTGGCCTTGGTTTCGGCTCAATGCCTGGAATATTTGGGTTTAATTCTAGATGCATCTCAGGCAAGGATACTACTTTTATGGGATAAGTACCTCTCTCCTTGAGCCCAGGTGGAGTCTCTTTAGGATGTTGGAAGATCCCACAGGGATGCCTGAGAATGCGGAGGAAGATGGTGGTCCCTTTTTGAGGAGGTCCCCTATGCAGTTTCACTCCAGAGCTCTGCAGCTCAATATTCTGACCGTTTTGGACAATTGTCTCCATCCGAGACCTCCACTTCTCAGTCACTGGCTGTAATGGTTAGCCTGTTGAAACCTAAGTCCGAAAGGAAAGGTTAATCTGATCACCTTACTCGGAGTAAGAAAATATCGCGCAAAAGTTACCTTTGGACGTGGAAGGCTTTCTTTGCATGGCGTGGGGACAGACTTAACTTTAGGGATTACTCCTATAGCTTGTGTTTTGGCCTTTCTTCAGTCAGGCCCTGAACGGACAGGCTTCTGCCTTATACATCCTTTTCCAGAAACCTCTTGCATTTCAAACCCTGTTCAAGCCTTTTTTCAGGCAGTTACTCATATAATTCCCCTCTTTGATCTCCTGTACCACCTTGGGATCTCAATCTGGTGCTCTTCTTTTCAGAGACCCCCTATTTTGAATAGCTTCCTTTTGGAATACCTCCCATTTTAAGATTGCCTTCTTTGTTGCCATCTCTTCTGTTACGTTTGTTTCTACCAAAAGGAGTATGTTGTCGTACTTTCCCTCTATCCGGCTCCAAAAACATGACAAAGAAAATACACTGCATTGTTTGTATGGATGTGGTTAGGGTTCTCCTACTACTACGTAGCCTGACCGCTTATCACAAGAGGGTTTTTTTTTTCCTTCTACCTGGAGGTCCTCACCCCACTCCATAGTTGTCAGATCAAAGAACTCGTTTAAGGCCTATACCCTTAAAGAAAAGGTCCCCCCCCCCTTCCCATCAGAACCCATTCCACCGGGGCTTTTGGTGTCTCCTTGGCTTTACAGCATCAAGCATCTAAGCCCCAGATTTGCATTATCACTACATAATCCTTTTGTCTACATGTTATCCATATGTTACTAGGTGAACATTCAGGCTTCAGCTTATGCAAGCTTTTCTCTGAGTATTTTGTTCAGATTCTTTAAACCCTCTTTGCTGTTGCTCCTTCTCAAACACCACTTGGCTCTTCAGTCCATTTCCACTGCCAACCTGCAGGGACCTGGTCACCTCCTGTTTCCTAGAACCCTCATCAGCTCCAGTTAGTTGGGGAATAGCTGATGTGTTGCCTCACATTTGGCTCAGTTTGCATTACTACAATGTGGAAACATCTTTGGTAAAATAGAGGACAGTCTTGCTGCTGTTGGTGACCTCAGTCCATATTCCTATAGAGGTTCTGAGGGTTTTTTTTACACGATATCCCTCCCAGGAGGATCGGACACTCCTAATCCAGAACCTCAGACCCCTTGCTGGGTTTTCATAAGTCTTCCTTAGCTTTGTTTAATGAGGTAGAGTTCTCCCCCATGTCCACGCAATCTGTGTATTCTTAGCTGCTGGGACATGCTGCCTACTGATGCTCTAAGCGTTCCTCCCGAGCCTTTAAGTCTTTCCTGTCACCCATATGACTTATTCACAGTCCCAACAGTTCCCTTGGTTTTTGAGGCCCTGCAGTGTGCTACCATTACCTCAGATCTACAGCGAACTTTCAAACCCCCACAGTATCATGCTGTTACTTGAGATTTACATGGACCTTTTGGCAGACCCTATTTCTGCTTTGTGTTCTGCCGTGTCTCTGGAGGTTCTGGCTGTGTTCTAAGCTTTGGGACTATTAGGGCTCTTACACCTGAGAATACCTTTCCTCTGTCTATTTTGAGAGAGACATCCACATGGTCTCTATGGACCAAGAAGTCCCTTGCATGACTTACCAGTTTCTTCATGTAAGTTAGGTGGTCTTTTTGCCCCTGCTATGGTGATGTCTCCATACCAGGGACTCCAGTCTGGCTCCATAGAAAGGTGGTTTCCTCTTTGGGGGACTCTGCCTTGAGTCCATCTTTGTGAGTATTGCAGTGCATTCTGCTCCAGAAATGAGTAAGAACCTTTTCTGAGACAGAGCAAGTACCTTGGCCACTATGCCAGATGACACCAAGTACTACTCTGGACCACAGGGTCTGCCTTAAAGACAATGCTTTGAAATCTGTTACTTCTCTGCCAGCAGTCTCTGCACAAGGGGGGGGGGGAGAGGTTTGCACACCTGGGTGCTCTTCATCTCCCACATTGGAGGCTTTTCCTTCTTTGCTATGGATTCTTCATTGGACACCCAGATAGGCCAGAAGATTCTTAGAACCATTTTCTGTGGTTAAGGGCAGCCCAGTGGCTAAGTGGCTAACACTTCTGCCTGGCAGCACTAGGGTTATTGTTTCAAATCCCAAACCACTGCACTACCTGCATGTTCTTCCTGTGCCTGTGTGGGTTTCCTCCGGGTTATCTGGTTTTCTCCCACACTCCAAAGACATTCTGGTAGGTTAATTGATGTGAATGTACAATATCTATCTCAATAACTGTGAAAATTGTCGGCGCTATACAAGTACCTGTAATAAAATGTAGCAGGTCTTGCACAATTCCTCTGTCAGGTCCCAGAGACAACCTTTGAGTGTTTAATGTTCCTTTTTTTTTTTTTTCTTCATTTTCTTTTGGTGGTTCCATTTTAATCAACATGGGGTTGTTTTTCACACACCAGGTAGTTGGGTCTGTTCACTTTTTTTATGCACATTTCTGCTTTCCCAGCCTTTGTTCATGCTCAGTGTTTCTTTAGTTATTCACCTGTGTCTTGGTCTTGAGGGTTGATCTTCTCTGGCTGTCTGTTGGTCAGTGACCACTACCCCTGTCTTGCAAGGGGCTTCACCTCATCTGGTACTGTTTCAGCCATTGGTCCTTTCAGGTGGTTCCGAGTTGCAGACAGTCCCCAGTCCCTTTTTTTTTATGGGCCAGTCAGTGGTTCCCCACTTGTCAATTGGATTTCTTTTGAATGTATGTAGATTCCCAAGTTCCTAAAGGTCAATTGAAAAGAGAACCTGTTTTTTGTACTTTCATTGAGGGGCATAGGGCTTACCCATTTGTGCTTTTCAATGGAATGTTGAATGTTAAAGCTATACCTCCCTCTTCCTTTTTATTTATTATTTTTATTTTAAGGCGCAGGGAAATGGCAGAGAGAGAGCGTCGGGAAAGGGAGCATGTACGAATAATGAGAGAGCGTGAAGAGCTTGACCACCTACAAAGGGAGCGTGAAAGACTCGAAATAGAAAGACAGAAGCTGGAACGTGAGCGAATGGAGCGAGAGCGTCTAGAAAGAGAGCGTATTCGAATTGAGCAAGTAAGTGCATTTCTCCTCAGGATTTCATACATTTGATGCTTTTGAAAAAAGCCTGCACCTTTTTTTTTTCGTTTTAAATTTTTATTTTTTTGTCAGTGAGCAGAACATTTTGTATAGTTTGATTTGCCAGAACATTTTGGAGTAGTTTTTGGTTTGGCTTAACAAGGATTTGTAACAATGCAAATATTTCTGTAGCTTCTAATTAAAGCTACCTTTCTAAGTCTCTACATGCTATTTTTGTTAAGTTTAACCCTTTTAGTCACTGTATATACTTTACTATAATGATTCTACTTCTTACAGTGTACTGTGATTTAAGGTAAACCTTCCTTGGGACACATGCTGCCATTGCCAGTCCTCTTCTGAAGATTCTAGTGTTTTGGCTTTGTATACTGGCCTACTGTGCTCTCAAAAGTTTGCAGAATAGAAATGTCCGCCTCCATGTCTCCCCTGCAAGAACTACATAAATTGCTGTTACTCATCTTATATTCTTTGCTGACTTCAATTTTTACTTTTGATGTTGTAATGATGTGTATGTATTGGAAGGCGTAGAAGCTTTATGGTTAGAGAATACTGTTCCTTGTGGCATGTTGAACAGATCCTTCACTTCTCACCCCTGTGTCAAGAATAAGTATGGTCTGGAGTTGAAGGGAAACTAAAGCCACCTTTCCCTCAGACAAGGAAGCTGTCCTCTTCCTTCCAAGCTTCTTCAGCTTGATCTATATTAGCCATGGTGCTGTGCGACACCAGACATTTTGATGTTTTGACAGTTTGGTTGAGAGCACTAGCAACTCTGACTGTTATCATTTGCTGCCTGCCTTGAATGTCATCATTTTGCAAAATTAGTGGGTTTAGTTCCCCTTTAAATACAGAGGTTGGACAAAAATAAGTAAACGTGATGTGCAGGTTTGAAAGTGATATGTTTCCCTTTCAAAGTGGAAGTGATGTAACATTCTTTTGTTTCCGCTTTGTGATGAGACGCCTAGCTAACAGTTAATGACAAAAGTGAGGATTCCCACCTGAGTGTGCTGCTAGTAATATGGAGTCATGTCAGAGCTTACTGCGCTTCAAAGAGGGCATATTGTTGGTGCCTGCTTAGCTGGTGCCTCTGACTGAAGTTGCAAATTTATTTGTGGTATCGCGAGGTACAGTATCAAAGGTGGTTATGGCATATATGGTTCCCAGGAAAAAAAATCAACTCTAAGCATAAGCGTGGTTGACCTGGCCAACTGACCAAAAGAAACGGACATTGTGTAGAATTGTGAGCCGGAAGAAAAAAAAAAACTGCTGCAAAAGTGACTGCAGAGCTCAATCTCTGTGTCCCAAAGCCCATGTCCACAAAAATTGTTTACCATGGCCTTTTACCATGTGATCAGCTGTGTCCAACAGCAAATCACAAAGTGAATACAGTTGCTGATTATCAACAGCACTTTCATCACGCTGGCATAGCAAAAGGAAAATACTGCTGATAACTGGCAAACGTCAGAGGAAATCCACAATAATTGGGGCACTGATGATCATTGCTGCTCATCAGTGCCTCCCCATCATTTCCCACCCCATCAGTGCTGCCCATCAGTGCAGCCTCATCAACGCACATCAGTGAAGGAGCAAAATTACCTTTTTGTAATAGAAACAGGTTTTTTTGCTATTTTTTTTGTTGTTAGTGCACAAATTAAAAACCCCAGTGGCGATTAAATGCCACCAAAAGAAAGCTCTATTTGTACCCACATGAAATTGTACCGTTTTTTCCGGCGTATAAGACGACTTTTCAACCCATGAAAATCTTCTGAAAAGTCAGGGGTCGTCTTATACGCCGGTATACGGCGAGCCGGTGTCATGGTGGCACTTTTTCGAGGGGCGGCACCGCCCCCCCTCCTCCTCCAACGGACACTAAGTACAGGGGTGGGCAGAGGGGCTGCTGTACCTTACCTGGCTCCGGTCCCGGTCCCACGACGATCCGGTCTAGGAAGCGCGACTGCTCCTTTCAGTTCGGCCGCTTGATGGTCGCTTGGCTCCGCCTCCTCACCGGTGATTGGCGCCAGCACTGGAAAGGCACACAGGCGGCCAATCACCGGCGAGGAGGCGGAGCCGAGCGGGCCCGCGAAAATCGAGCGGCCGAACTAAAAGAAGGAGCAGCCACTCCTCTCCCCCACTGACACCAATGATGGGGCACTATTCCTCCTCCCCACTGACACCAATGATGGGGCACTATTCCTCCTCCCCACTGACACCAATGATGGGGCACTATTCCTCCTCCCCACTGACACTAATGATGGGGCACTATTCCTCACACACTGACACTAATGATGGGGCACTATTCCTCCCACTGACACTAATGATGGGACACTATTCCTCACACACTGACACTAATGATGGGGCACCAGACCTCAGTATTCTAGAGCCACTATGGTCAATTTTGGAGAACTAAGTTTTTGGTTTAGTTTTCTGCCTCTGGAATCTCAGCAGGAACTGGAGCAATTTTTGCATGAAGAGTAGTATCTGGTTCCATTATCTACTATCCAAGACTTAGATTTGTCAATTTCCAGGATAATTTTGGCCTTCTTAGATGCCAAAGTTGGTCCAACACCAGATTGGGTAACCATCTTTTTTTTTTTTTTTTTTTTTTTACCTGGTGTTTCTATCATTTTTGCCCCACCCCTGTACTTGAGTCTGTAACCCAAAACAAGGACTGGGAATTAGGAATTTTCAGACTTCTACTTTTACTGCATGCTTGCACTGGATCTTGATCTCAAGTATTGAAACTGGACTTGGCCAAGGATGATGCCAGAAATGGCAGTTGTAGTTTTGCAGGTATTTGCATGTAATCTGTTTTGTTGCAGGTCTTTAAACAAAATGTGCAGCTACAGTCTCATATGCCAAAAAAAATTATACAAAAAATCACCAGCGCCAGAAAATATGTATGAAATCCCAAATAAATGCGGTTGTTCCTTAGTGACAACACTAATAATATAACAAAAAACAAATAACTGCGCAAATAAACAACTAAAAAAAAATTAAATTAAAAAAAAAAATCATACAGAGAAAAATATGATTGTTAAATAGTCCCACTTCAAAAAATAAAATATGGTGGGTAGAATGAAATTGAAAGTCCTTATTCCAAGACCCTTGACCAGTGTTCACACCCGTTTCTGCTAAAATCACGTACAGCACTCACCAGATATTGGTGAAATAAACGCCTTATGTATGGGCTCGGGAATCCTAGATCCCCTCAACTCAGCCTCCAACCACAAGGTCATGATGGAAATCCCCCAATGCAGGTTAAGGTATATGCCTCAGAACTCCAAACTGTAGTTTATATCAGCCTCCAACCTCCAGGACCACCAAAGATCACTCGCCATAGAAAGATGATTGGTACAGAGAAAAAATGTATATAGTGTAATACTGCAAGACTCAAACAGGGTGAATGCAAATACCAAACCACTCACATCTTAAAAGAATGTAATCCACATTTATTATTTATCTGGAGCCAAAACGCCACATCACCAAGATAAAGATCTCACAGTCAGCGATAGATGACAGCATGTTAGAATCCACCCTCTAGGAAGATGGCCCATGAGAGCACCGCACGGTTGCGTCCGCTCCACTCACCGTAAGTGATGTGGTACGTTGGATGGCGAAGCTGGAAATGCATCAACGCGTCTCACCCCTCCTGAAAACGCCTTGAAAGGCAAAACGCGTTGACGCATTTCCAGCTTGGCCGTCCAACGTACCACGTCACTTCCGGTGAGTGGAATGCACGCCGGCGTGCGGCGCTCTTGGGCTATCTTCCTAGAGGGTGGATTCTAACATGCTGTCATCTATCGCTGACTGAAATCTTTACCCTGGTGATGTGGCGTTTTGGCTCCAGATAATAAATGCGGATTACATTCTGTTAAGATGTGAGTGGTTTGGTATTTGCATTCACCCTGTTTGAGTCTTGCAGTATTACACTATATACATTTTTTTTCTTTGTACAAATCTTTGTATGGCGAGTGATCTTTGGTGGTTGGAGGCTGATTTAAACTAAAGTTTGGAGTTCTGAGGCATTTACCTTTTTTACCTGCATTGGGGGCTTTCGATCTTGACCTAGTGATTGGAGGCTGAGTTGAGGGGATCTAAATTTCTTGAGCCCATACATAAGGCGTTTTTTTTTTTCACCAATATCTGGTGAGTGCTGTACGTCAAGGGTCTTGGATAAGGACTCTAATTTCATTCTACCCACCATATTTTATTTTTTGGAGTGGGGCTATTTAACAATCATATAAATACTACAAATCATACAAAGAAGAAAAAAAAAAAAAAAAAAAAAAAAATATATATATATATATATATATATATATATATATATATATATATATATATATATATATATATATATATTTATTTAGTTTATTTGTGCTTTTTTTTGATAGTCTCTCATACGCCAAGTCCTTTGTTATAAGATTCATGCATTTTGGTAGGCAAAATCTTATGCATGTATTGCTCAGGAATGTACACACATTTATATTGATATGTGAAAGGTTTATTTGTCTATATACTTTCTTTGTTCCAAAACCGCACACAATATTGAAAAGCACTGCAAGAAGCAGTCAAAGCATTTTTTAAAAAAATATATTGTACTCTACAGGAAAGGCGAAAAGAAGCTGAGCGCATTGCACGTGAAAGAGAGGAACTGAGGCGACAACAAGAGCAGCTTCGCTTTGAGCAGGAGAAAAGAAACTCTTTAAAACGACCTCGTGATGTTGACCACAGGTATCTTATATCAATAGGGTTGACAAATCACACATGCTTGGAGCAAAGATCCAGTTTAGTGACCAATATTTCTGCTTTTGTTTTATCCTAAAAAATAACCATCCGCTGCCTTGTCAAAACGTACAGGACATAGGAGTCGGTCCACAGACTTGTATGGTATATTCCACGACCTTCAGGTGGTCGGACACTGGCAAAACCTTTGCTGGGTCCACCCTTAGTGTATCCATAAACTCCATCCACACTGAGGCCCCAGTATTTTGCTTATGTTCTTAAGGGATGGATGCCTTCTCTTCTTCGAGACATATTTCCTACTGTTTTTCACCAGATTTATGTTATCTCGTTTGTCTAGCACTTCTGTCAAGATCTGACTGCTTAATTGCTCACTACCAGTTTGTGGATCATTTAGCCTTGTGTACACTTTGGGAACTGTAACCAGACTCTGGCAGCGTGGCTGTCTCATAAGGTTTGCTTTGGACACAGGATCCAGCATTTGGCTTTCGCTTTACCACATGGTGTAACGACTGTAGTTAGCCACAGGGTGCTATACAGGGGCAGACCCATGGTCCATTCCTATGACACAGAGACCCTGAAGACCCCTTCGGGGGTATTCCTACAATGATGGAAAAGCCTGTACCTTAAAGGGGACCAGCGATGTTGACAAAGTAATACAGGTTTTCTCTGTGCCTTTCTACATACTGGTTCTTGGCTTTTCATGTCTTGATGGCTCGTAGCCTACACTACATCCTCCTGTGACAAGACATGCCGCAGTGTCATGTACACAAGCTATATACAAGGCACTGCTTGTGTGCATAGGTGAGCGGGATCTACACTTGGGGGCAGGGGCGGACTGACCATTTGGAAATTCGGGCACTGGGTCAGTAGGGCGCCCCATGAGATGCCCCTGGTACCTTTTTCATAGGCTTTTTTGAGTTTGGGCAAGGACACAGGGGCCCCATGATCCCCTATTGCCCGGGGGCCCCATGAGTTGTCAGTCCGCACCTGCTTGGGGGTTTATTTACCAAAGCTGGGAAGTGCAAAATCAGGCTCACGTCTGCACAGAAACCAGTCAGCATCCAGGTTTTATTGCCAAAGAAATCCCAACTGCATGCTTCTGGCATAAATGTTTTGGAGACTCCTCTTTTGCCCTGGCAGGCCCGTCCATACAGCTGACCATAGCCACTTTATTTGTTGAACAGGCTATGGCAAACTGAGCTGCAGAAATTATTGGTGAGCTTTGTCCTGATATAGATCATCCTAATCTTCAAGATTGCAGCACTTACTTTGGCCTAATTTTTGTTGCATAGATGCCATGGAGAATGAGATCACTAGAATGTCCTTACTTTTCTGTCCATATGCGCTTAAAGCTTGGGCAACTGACCTGTTTTGGCAGAGGTGCCTATTGTACGTGCTCTTTGAACTTTTATTCTGCAATTCCATTGATGAATACATTGAGGTAGAGGGTTGGGTCCCCCTGTCAGAATACAATGTCTCAGCAGAAGAGAACTGGTTGTGTTGATGAGGGGAGTCTGTCAGGTGTGTATGGGTTTTTTTTTTGTTCAATCTGCTGGTTAAATCTGGGTACAGTTTCTTTTTTGTTTCAATCTTATCTGCCCTCCTATCCTCTAAGTGCTGCTTTTGGGTCGAAAGTAAGTTTCAATAACCCCACTGTGGTCTTATTGTCACCATGGATATTTCCTTTCATTCTGGGAAAGAATACTGGGATATTCCAATTTTACACAGGAACCACCTTCCTTTTAGTGCTGCACATGATACATTAGTTAAAACTCGCGCCGTGGGAAGGCTGCTGCAAGGTCATCTTTAGTCCTGGCATTTGTCTGATCTCTTGTAGACCTGCTGCTGGATCTCTCTGGTAAGAGCTTCTCCTCCCTTATAGCGAACACAGTGCGGTGGGTTATTATCCCTTCTATTTATTCATCTATGTAATTCTTGCATTACAAGCAGAATTTTATTTCCTTTTCTAGTTTGGCACCCTGTGTGCTCGATCTTTCTCCTTGAACAGACCCAGTGGTCTTGGAGACTGGATACCACAGGACTCTTGTATCCTTGTATCCTTGAGTCCTTGTATCTTATGCCTGCCTGCTGCTGCCTACACTATTTACCTGTAGTTTGGCCCGCATAGTTCTGGGATTATCCCCCTGTGACCTTTGGTCTGGAAGCCAAGTCTTTTACTTACATTTTTCTTCAGCAGCACATTCACATCAATGCCTGATCCATGCACCAAAAAAAAAAAAAATTGGCACTTTTCAGTTGCCCTTTATTAGACTAATTCTCATGTATGCTGGGTCTGTCTTGACCTTTGCAGCACATTTCCCTACCTCTTCTAAGGCTGTAGATTGCTAACTTGCCCTATTAAGGTGACTACGCTCTTCTTACCTTCCCAAGGCCTTGGCACCGGTTGACCTAATTTTTGCTTACTTAGTATTAGGAAAGGTCACTATTGAGGGCCTCCTACCCCTGCTCTCAAGGTTTCCTTTAGGTGGTTGCCTTTTCTTCTCCACTAGTCTATACAGGGGCTTTAGCACTTGGGCTGCCTTGCTCAACTCTCTTCTCCAGCTTGTGGCTTTCCCACTTATTTTCTAATATCCCTACTTCCTGAATATTCCTTACTGCCTCCCGACTTCTGTGTTGGATGAATACACACATGTGCACGTTTTCTTCTTTTGTTTTTTTAATCTTTCTCCTAGGGGGTAATATTGCCTCTGCTTGCAGATTTGGAAGACAGTGTTGCCCAGGGAGCTGATGAGGAAACCTCAATGTGGGGTTCATTCTCAATCCTAATCCTCCACATGCATCTGCTTGTTACTGTTTACATCATAGCATTTGGTACCATGTTTGTCTTGGTTTGAACTTGTATATCCTCTTCCTTAACTTGCATTTACTCTGGGACTCATGCAAGACCTGTTTACAAGCAAAGCCCTCCTTTTCTGTTTTCAGGAATTGTTCCTTTTAGGAGTTCTTATAAAAATTGATCCTCACTCTGTCACCCCTGACAATGGTAGTTTTGCTGTGGCCTTCACTGTCAGAGGTAGCTTATGCCTTGTACAAATACATATTAGATTCATAATGAGACATAAACTTGTAACCCTTAGGAGAGATGATCCTTTTTGGAATGAGAACAAGAAGATGGCAATGGATACAGACTCTCGCTTCAGCCAAGGATCTGACTTCAACCGTCAGCAGAATAGGTTCAATGACTTTGACCATAGAGAGCGTGGTCGGTATCCAGAATCTTCATCTGCAACATCTTTTGACAGGTAACAATATTTTGAAGCATGCATTGAGACAACAAAAAACTGTTCTGTGTAGTTTCAGTGAACATATTAAGTTATTGCAGTATTTACTTTACATTTTAAAGCGGCTTTTAGGTCCTTCCCCCCCCCCCCCCCCCCTATTCCCTCTATTTTCTATTTATAGATTTTTTTTTTTTTTATTTTCTTTTAGATTGGTCACTGTATAGGTTACTGACCTTTTCTTGCTTAATGGTTTGGATGTGATATCGACCACCTAGTGTTCAGTGGTTGAAAAATGCTTAGACTTTTATTGTGAGTAGTAGAAATAAAGCCTGCAGATATGAGAAGCAAGTCTGGCTGTGCTAATGTAGTTAGACAATTCCAAACTAAACCTAATAACCAGGTTTTTAAATGTGCCAACTATTTTTTTTAAGATGTATATCATATACGAAGTTGGATCTTTATAGTTCTGAAAAAAATGATTCAATAAAGCCATTTTAACTACGTTGTAGGTAATTGGGCAACAATATTCCAGTACCAACACCACACCTATGGAGGGCTCCCAGTTAGGTCTAACATTAATGGGTATAGAAAAATGGTGCTCATGGGGCTTGTTTGGATAAAAATAAAGCAGTTTGTCTTTTATTTATTTTTTTTCTAAATTGCTAATTTGGCAGACGTGATCGATTTGAGGCACCAGAAGGCAAAAAGGGTTTTAACAAGAACTTTGGTGATTCAAGAAGAAACGATGCAGCACAACCTCGAAATGAACCACGAGACACAGACCGGAGGGATCGGGATGAAAGGAGACCTGTGGGTATGGAAAGAGCAGGTGGAAACAGACCTGAAGGCCAAAGTCATGAAAGAGGTAGAATGAGCAGTCAAGATATGCAGCATGGTCGCCACCAGAGAGACCCTCCAGGAAACCAACCACGCTCAGCTAATTGGAAAGGAGGAATGCCTCCAGATAAGCGCGATACAAGGTACTCATATCATTATTCTAGTGTATGTATGTGTGTGTATATATTATAATATAATTTGTTTTTATTGCTGGATAGATGCTTAGCAGTGTTTTTGTAAATGGTCTGCAGTGTTCACATGAATTGGGAATGCCCTGAAACCTTTCAGATAGAATTGTACCTTTTTAAAAAAACAAAAAACTTTGATTAAAGTATTGTATGATTTTCCTAACAGGCCGGGTAGAGCTGGCCCTGGCCATGCTTCCAGAGGTGGTCATAGCAGTCGTGGGGGAAAATCTGGCTATAGCGGGAGAGATGGTGACCGGCCAGTCATGGCAGGAGATCGTGGTAGTGGACAAGTAAGTATCTGGTTTCTGTACTTTTGAGCTTTAGGGACTGTGGTTTACCTAAAGTAAACCAGTCTAAGTAGGCTGCCACTGACCACTTGAAAAACATGTCTGTTGCACTGCTCAGATGGCTTTCAGACTAAGTCCCTATCTTGAAACAAATTTTCAGATATTTAATCTCACAAGTCCTAGATGGGTTATAATGCTGCTACCTTCAGATAATTGGGCACTGACCATAATTTGTGCCACTATACAATTACCTTAAGGTAGGCTTGTATAATATAACCCATGATCTAAGACTGTGCAACTCCAAAGTCACATGATTTCCAGTGCAGCTTTTATGTAATTGACGGGGAAACCCAAAACTCATAGGTTTTGGTAACATTTTGACTGCTGAAGTCTGAAAAGTAGATGTGTTTATTATACAAGCATGTAGTTAGACCATGCAGGGAGAGCAGAACAGTACATAGTGTTGGATTCAAGAGTAGTGCTCTAACTGGCTGAGAAATCGAATACAATTTTTTTGTCCTAAGATGGGTGGGAACCTAGATATCTGACTACTTTCACATTCATCCTTATCTCTGGCGGAATTTATTGAGGTGATGGTTGTCATTCAACGGAGCCTTGTCACTGGCTCTTTGCGCGGTGGGGGTGGGGGCAGGCAGGTCTTCAAAGGCCAAGATATCAATCTTGCCAGCTAAAGGTGTAAATGGCATTCTAATACAAGAAATACAGTTTTTGAACAATAGGACTTTTAATAACAAAATATGCATTCAGTATATCTGCTTAATCAAAACTAAATGTTTGCTAAAATGGCTGTTCCATTTTCCCCTCACATGACTTTTCAGTCTCTGGCATTCAAGTTGCATCAAATTGGTACAGAAGCCTTTTTCAAAGTTGCTGCATCTTTGTCGCATACATTCAAAAGGGTGCCATTGAAAACATTATGCAGCTACTTGTCAAGCGGCTGTGTCCAAAGTTACATAAGTCGGACAAATGTGAATGGAGCCCAAGACTACAGATCCTTAGTCTTGCACTGTACTGATAAGAAATAAGATTTTTGTGCTTGAAGTGGAACTAAACTCTCTCAACCAATATTGACTAATTTTAAACCTTATACTTTCCTATTAACTAATGTTAGATGCACATCATGTTTTCAGTTAATTCCTGGTTTCCAGGTCTAGGCAAAATGATGTTCTACATCCCAAGGGTTTTCAGGATGAGGAGGTTTTTTTCAGCTAAACATGGCCTCCACATGCAGGCCTAGTCTTAGGGCAGATGAATTCCAGGAAGTAAATGCTACATGAATCATCTGCCTTTGGTCATGATGGCCACGGACAGAAATGCTAGGGGCTGTTTTTTTAAAGTTCTTTCTTAGCAAAATAAAGCATGGAGACATGGGTGGATTTCTGAATATTAAAAATCACAGCAATTCAGCTTGCCGTGTTCAGATGCTGTTTAAGCTTTAAAAAAAAAAAAAAAAAATCTTTCTTTTGAGCCTATTGAAGGATAGAGGAATTCAGAAACAGGTTATACTGTCTCCTACAGAAAGTCGGGACCCTGGAAAACAGAAATTTGTAAGCCACGCCCCATATAATCCCCTCCACAACCAAACATGGATTAGTTTTGTGTTAAAGTAGTACCAAGGACCACCCAAAAAAAAGGATTGGGGGTCTGTGTGCACCTCAGTTAACTGCAGGAAATAGTTTTTACTGTACAAAAATCTCCTGCTGAGAATGCACCCTCATATAACCTCACCTCAAGGGGACTCCGTGTGTGTGTTTTTGTTCTGTCCCTACTGATGTTGACTGATGGACGTCTTGTCCTGAAGTAGTTCCTACAAATGTATTTATTTTCCTTTTTTGGCTGTGGTCCATTAATATGGCGCCCATTCTCTGGTAAAAAAAAAGGGTGGTCCAGTCAGTGGAGGGGACAAGATGCAGATTAGTTGAGAAAAAAAAGCCTAATGGTTCTCGGGCTATAGGCTTCACTGAAGAGAAACAGCAAAATGCTCAGCTCCCTCTCAGGTTGCTTGTTGCACATCTATCTGACTAAGGCAGATTTTACTGCAACTATGTGTGATCCTCCACTCCTACCACTCCATCCCCCACAGCCATTTCCTCCTGTACCACTATCCCCTCCCTCCTAGATTGTAAGCTCCAAGGAGCAGGGCCCTCGAGCCCCTCGTGTTTTGTTACTGTATTGTCTCAAGTACTGTCCCCCACTATAATGTACAGCGCTGAGCAAACTTTTTGGCGCTATAGAAATACTGTATAATAATATAATTTCTTTGGGAAACACTGTCCTTCTGGAGCCCCAAAATCGCTCTTCTACCTCTCTACTACCTGCATCTATTCAGGGGTATGAACCCTGATCCTTCTACCCTCTGACTAAGATGTTATGGAGGGCGAGTCAGATGCAGAAGAGGATCCTGCGGAAGAATTTTCAAATTCTGCATTTTGTGACCCAAAGCTAAGGCCTCACGCATGCTTTTTGCCCTGAGCTCACTTAACGGTACAGAACATATCGGCCTTTGTTGAATAACCCTGGATTGCTCACAGCAATATAAGCTTCTATGGACACTAAACTGTTGTCAGAATCTAGAAAGACTTTTTTCTCTGCACACGCAAGTTACCTGTACTTTGTATGAGGGTTGGCCAAATCCTGACAATGTATTTATTTCTCCCAAACTTTTTGGCGTTCTATGTTATGGAAAGGAAGTTTTTGAAAAAATGGTCAGTTCCTTTCTCAACAAGCGGTTTCCTGATCCTGTCGAAGATGTTCCCTCATTCAGGGATTCGGACCACACGCTCTTTGAAACCTTGTTGAAGGCGTCCTTTGCTCTTGCAGATCCTGCCTTACAGCCGACCATTTTGACGATGTACATTTGTAAAACTGTAGCTAACTGGACTAGACAAAGGACTAAAGAGTAAATATGGTTCTGTGTTTCTAAACCCTGTTCTAGAACAATTGCAAGTCACACCTTTAGTGCTGTCAGGCGTGGTGTTTTTCTTTTTTTTTTTTTTTTGAGTTGGTAGCTCTTTCTTGTGAAAAAAAAATCTTATTTTGCATGTAAATAAAGTGATCCTGAGACCAGACCCTCCTTCCTCCTCAAGCTGGTCTTGTTCTGTCACCTCAGATATATTATCCCTTTCCTATGTCTCCTCACACACCACAGATTTTGCTCTGTATTGTCTGGATGTGGCCAGAGCAGTTGGTTTAGGGTGATATAGTTTCATCTTTCAACGTAGCTAGGTGGCTCAGGCAGCTTTTTTTTTTTTTTTCTTTTTTTGCAATGCGACGCTGTGTTACTGAACTGACAATTGCGCGGTTATGCAACACTGTACCCGAATGAAATTTGTCGTTCTCCCCCCCAGCTTTCTTTTGGTGGTATATGACCACCTCTGCAGTTTTACTTTTTGCATTATAAACCAAACATATTTTCAAAAACACGTCTTCAAAAATGTAGGACAAAATTGTTTCTACATATTTTTGGTAAAAAAAAAAAAAAAAAAGAATCCAACTGAGAGTAATATTAGTTTGCCCAAAAGTTTTATAGCGTCTACAAACTATGTACATATACTGGAATTTTTAAAATTATTATTTTTTTTAAAAATTATATTGGTAATGGCGGTGACCAGCGACTTAGAGTGGGATTGCAAAATTGCGGCAGACATTTTTACACTAGCTGACACTTTTGTGGGAACCAGCAACAGGAATACAGTGATCAGTGCTAAAAATATACACTACTGTAATAATGACACTGGTTGTGAAGGGGTTAACATCTAAGGTAATCAAAGGGTTAATTGTGTGCCTAGCTATGTGCTTGGTGTACACTAGGTGGTGCTGGAACAAGAGCTCTGCAGGGACACATGATCAATCACTCCCTTCTGTCACAACAGAGCTGTGCCTGTGTAAACCTAGGTACAGCTTTGTTCTTCCCTGCCCGATCTGCAGGTGCAACGTATGTTTGCCTGGACTCGCAGAACGGTCACAGCAGAAGTAATCCGGCGGTGCGTGTGTGCCCCCCATGAGGTGTAAGTGCAAAATCACGTACACAGTGCATCCAGAAAGTATTCACAGTGCTTAACTTTAATCCATTTTGGAATAAGGCTGTAACCTAAAATGTGGCAAAATTCTTTTTTTTTTTTTTTTTTTTTTTTCCCCTCAACATTCTACTAAAAATACCCCATAATGACAACATGAAAGAAGTTAGTTTTCAAATTTTTGTAATTTTAGTAAACCTAAACCACATGTACATACAGTAAGTATTCACAGCCTTTGCCATGACACTCAAAATTGAGCTCTGGTGCATCCTGTTCCCACTGATCATCCTTGAGATGTTTCCACAACTTGTCTGGAGTCCACCTGTGGGAAATTCAGTTGATTGGACATAATTAGGAAAGACATAAACCTGTCTATATAAGGTCCCACAGATAACAGTGCATGTCAGAGCACAAACCAAGCCATGAAGTCCAAGGAATTGTCCGTAGACCTCCGAGACAGGATTGTATCAAGGTACACATCTGGGGAAGGGTACAGAAAAAGGTCTTCAACATTGAAGGTCCCGATGAGCACAGTAGCCTCAAACATTCGTAAATGGAAGAAGTTCCAGGAATCTTCCTAGAGCTGGCCGCCTGTCAAAAATAAGTGATTGAGGGAGATGGGACTTTAGCCAGGGAGGAACTGAGCACCCGATCACTATGAAAGAGCTTCAGCATTTCTCTGTGGAGAGAGGAGCACCTTCCAGAAGAGCAACCATCTCTGCAGCACTCCACCAATCAGGCCTGTATGGTTGAATGGCCAGATGGAAGCCACTCCTCAGTAAAAAGGCAAGTGGCAGCCCGCCTCGAGTTTGCCAAAAGGCACCTAAGGGACTCTCAGACCATGAGAAACAAAACTCTCCGGTCTGATGAAACAAAGATTGAACTCTTTGGCCTGAATGCCAAGCGTCATGTCTGGAGGAAACCAGGCACTGTTCATCACCTAGCCAATACCATCCCTACAGTGTAGCATGGTGGTGGCAGCATCATGCTGTGGGGTGTTTTTCAGCGACAGGAACTGGGAGACTAGTCAAGATCGAAGGAAAGATGAATGCAGAAATGTAAAGAGACATCCTTGATGAAAACCTGTTCGACTGCTCTGGACCTTAGACTGGAGCGGTGGTTCATCTTTCAACAGGACAATGACCTTAAGCACACAGCTCACATAACAAAGGAGTGGCTACGGGTGGACTCTGTGAATGTCCTGGAGTGGCCCAGCCAGAGCCCAGAGTTGAAACCGATTGAACATCTCTGGAGAGATCTGAAAATTGGCTGTGCACCGACGCTTCCCATCCAACCTGATGGAGCTTGAGAGCTACTGCAAATAATGGTAGAAATTGCCCACAAATAGATGTGCCAAGCTTGTAGTATCATACTCAAAATGACTTGAGGCTGTAATTGGTGCTAAAATATTGAGCAAAGGCTGTGAATACTTATGTACATGTGTTTTTGTTTTGTTTTTTTTTCCATTTATTTTTAATAAATTGCAAAGATTTCCAAACTAACTTCTTTCATGTTTTCATTATGGGGTATTGTTTGTAGAATGTGGAGGAAGAAAATGAATTTAATCCATTTTGGAATAAGGCTGTAACCTAAAATGTGGCAAAAGTTGAGCTCTGTGAATACTTTCTGGATGCACTGTATATACGTTTTTTTACACAGGAGAGCCACCCTGTAACAGTAAAACTGCAATAGGGTGGGGGTGAACTATTGCATGTTCCTTGCCTAAATTCCATTCCACCTGTGATGTCTGACTGGAGCACTGTATGAGGCTACCTGGCTAATTTTCTGATTGTAGAAGATGGTATTTTTTCCAAAGTGCATTTGTATCTTTAAAAAAAATATATATTTTTTTATTTTTAGAATGTAAGTGTGTGTATATTTAATGTATTTATTTTTACACAGCATTATAATGAAGGCAGACACATGGCCCCAGGAAGGGATAATACAGGGCCAAGAAAGGAATGGCACAGTCCAAACACACGAGGGGGTGGATATGACAACAGAAGAATGCCAGATGGTCACAGTGGAGGCATGATGTCTTCACATTCCAGGTTTGCTGTTTTTTTTATTTTTCATTTGTTTTATATTTATGTAATCTATATAGCTAATGTTTGGGACATTTATTTTCTGAAATGTTAAGAAAAAAAAAGTACACAGTTATGTAACTACAAAAAAACTCCAGAGTGCTTTTACCATTTTTAACCACTTCAAGTCCGGACACCTTTACCCCCTTTCTGTCAAGGCCAATTTTCAGCATTCAGCACTATCACACTTTGAATGACAATTGCGCGGTCATGCAACACTGCACCCATGAATTTTTTAGCATTTTTTTTTAAACGGATGAAGCTTTATTTTGGAGGTATTTATTCACCACTGGGATTTTTTTTTCTTTGCTATATAAAAGAAAGTCCACAAATTTTGAGAAAAATTTCTTATAAAATTTTGCAAATAAATAATCCTTCATAAATCTTGGCCAAAATTCAGTTATCCTTTTTAGTTAAAAAAAAAAAAAAAAAAAAAAAAAAAAAAACCCAATTAGTTTATAACCAAAAATTTTATAATTTTGTTTTTACATTTTTGTTTTATTTTTTTTATATTTGTATTTTTTTGTTTTTTTACATACTGTCACCCTAGCAGTACAGTGTCGCCATGGTGATTTTTTTTTTTTTTTTTTTTTTTTTTTTTTTTTTTTTTGGTACAGGAATTGCTTTTACACCCATAAAGGCTGTAAAAGCAATCATTTCTCCTCTCTGGTTGCATTCTTGCAGCCATTGAGAAACTATGCGAGCTGTGGTTGATTACAGCTTGTCACATGGTACAAGGCTGTTGAGAATAACCTTCTACCATGTGACCTCTGATCATTCAGAGATTTCACACATAATAAGCAATGATGTGATCTTGCTTACTACTCTTCATGTGATCACTGATTGACCAATCAATGATCACATGATCGGGACCTCACACAGAGGTCCCGTACAATGATGGTGTTCCGCTGTGTCCTCCGGATCGCAGTGCTGCTTGCTCCCTGGGAGTGCGCACAAGCCAGGGGCGGGGAGGCCGTTTATAAACTACCACCTGCCCCTGCACTGCCACAGTCTGGCTGTTTATATACAACGGCCGCGAAGTGGTTAAATAAAAATGTTTAAAAGCAATACAGGATTCTTTGGGGGTTTTGTTTTGCCTGAACATGCTTGCTGTCACTGTGGTTCCTAATGTGTTTTAAATTAACAGAATATTGTGTTTACCTCCAAGAAGTCAGAACATGTAAATGCAGCTTGGCTCTGCGTTAGGCTGGGACTTAAATGTTAAGGCCTTATGCATTCTGGCTGTTTAGCCCTGATGTATAAGGCTCTGGCATTTAACAGTGGCTGCAGGGCACCAATCTAGCTTCGCTGCCTGCAGCCTATCAAACTTTGAGAGTCTGACAGTTGCTGCAGATGGACAGTGCACTTGGTGTTGTGTAAGCAAGCAGTCTGCTTTCCAGGCATTATCCCCTGGACACATACTGCCCTAAACAGTCTCTCTTCATTGCTAGCTGTTTTGGCTGGATGAAACACAGCCCACCAAGTAGATTTTGAAATGGCATTTACTTAAGTCCTTTTATCACCTAAAAAAAGTTAGTTTTCAGTCTTTGTCATGGTGATGGAGACCCTGAAAAACCGCCATCGTGCTCTAAATGTTCACATAACCTCTCTTGCTGATATGGGACTTCACAACAAAAACTGCACACCAAGATGTTCTGAAGTAGGATGTATTGTTGTGGTTTTTTTTTTTTTTTTTCATTTGCTACCAAGCAGGAAATAAGTATCTTTTTTTTTTTTTTTTTTTTTTTTTTTTTAACTTTGCTGATCGGTTACTTGGGGATTATTGTACGTAAGAAGACCATATTTGAGAATGCTTTGTGCACAAAACTTTTTATCAGCCTGACTTTTGTTCTTTTGTCTCCTAGTAATTCAGCCATCAACAGAGTTGTACCGATGCCGGGTGGATCCATGCAGCGAGGAAGTGGCTCTGGATTCAAGTCGTATAAGGGAGCACCTCAAAGGAGATACTAAGTTTTCTCTTGCCTGGTTTTTGGAATAACTTATTCTTTCTTGTAAACTCATCTGAATTTGACAAGGGTTTTCTCATATATATATATTTTTTTTTTACCATTTTAATTCTTAGTTTTATGATGGACTTTTAATGTTATAGTGAAGTTGTTCCTTGGGTAAACAATCCTTGGCAATAACTCCTAACAGTATTTGAATCCAATGTTAAGAATATTTTTCTTTGCTCAAAAATATCACAAACAGGCTTTACAGTGCAATGAACCCCTTGGCCAGCACACCTGACATTGTATTGTTGGATGGATTCAAATATCTTCCAGTGCAGAGCTTGTACAAATGTTATAGGTTTTTATTAAGTGTAGGAAATGTACAGTCTTGACAGGAGCGAATAATCTTTTCTACTTCTGCCCAAGGCTTTCATAAATGAAACACTTTTATTTGACTGAATAAAATGGTCAAGAGTTAGTTGTAGATGTTGATGGCCTTAAAGCCACAATTCAGCTAAAGGAGCCTTGTTTGTCGAGCCCATAATAAGTAATAAAAATATTTTGACTAAAACTGCTTTGCAAGGTAAAATATTTTGGACTAAACTCGCTTTGCCAGGTAACAATTTGTAAGATAGAATGCTATCTGAATAAGTTATTTGAGTACTAAACAGAACTGGGCTTTTTTTTTTGTTTTGTTACTGGAGCAATATTCACCAATGCAATTATGTTTTCCCCTGAGAATCACTTTTTGGAAATGATCTGTGCTAGGCTAGATATCTGGTTACTGAGACTCTTTCAAGATGTAGTATAGTTTTTTTTTTTTGTTTGTTTTTTCGTTTCACTTCAATTTGAGCTTAAACATCATTAAGGCTCCCAATACTGTAGAATATTTTTTTGCACTTGTCTGCAATGTCAAGTTACACTGTGCTGTGATGTGAGCCCTGGCCATGACTTTTTTTCTCCTCAATGTCTTGTAAAATTTTAGGTGGTATAAAAATAAAGCTGGCTTTCAGTTTTACATGTGTTTTTTTTTTTTTTGTTTTGTTTTGTTTTGTTTTGTTTTTTTGTTTTTGTTTTTTTAGTTTATTGTATATAAATTACAAGTTGTTATGCTGGGACCCTTCTAATCCTCATTTTTGAATGTATACATTTTAAAGTGTATGTTGGGGCAATAAAAAAATTAATGCAAAAAGGTGATCTTGAGGCTGCTGTATAACGGGGCATAGCTGGAACAGTGGTACAGGGTGTGTCCCCCTGCTTGGACATGTACAGTGCATGAATAAAGTATTCAGACCCCCTTCACTTTTTTCAATTTTGTTATGTTGAAGCCTGATACTACAGTTGTTTAACGAGAAAAAAAAAAAAGAATTTAAACTACTCAGTACCCCATAATGACGAAGTGAAAACAGAATTTTAGAAATGTCATATGATATTTCATTTTATTAAAGAAATACACAGTTTTCAGGCCCTTTACTCAGTACTTTTGTTAAAGCACCTTTTGGCAGTAATTACAGACTTGAATCCTTTTGGGTATGACATGACCAGCTTTGCACACCTAGATTGGGAGATTTTCTGCCATTCTTCTTTGACGATCCCCATCCAACCTGACTGAGTATGAGAGGATTTGCAAACGGCCATTTTCAGGTCTCTCCACAGATGTTCAATATGTTTTAGGTCAGGGCTCTGACTGAGCCACTCTAGGACATTGAGTTGTCCCTAGGCCACCTCTGTGTTGTGTTGGCTGTGTGCTTAGGATTGTTGTCCTGTTGGAAGGTGAAACTTCATCCCAGTCTGAGGTCCTAAGCGCTGTGGAACAGATTCATTAATATCTTTGTACTTTGCTCCATTCATGTTTTCCTCAACACTCCGTAGTCTCAGTCCCTGCTGCTGAAAGAAACCCCACAGCATGATGCTGCCACCACCATGCTTCTCTGTTGGGATGGTATTAGCCAGCTAATGAGCGATGCCTGGTTTTCTCCAGACATAAAGTTTAGATTTGAGGCCTAACAGTTAAATATTGGTTTCATCTGACAAGAGAATCTTGTTCCTCAGTCTGAGAGGCCTTCAGGTGCATTTTTGCTTACTCCAGGCACGCTTTCACATACAGTTGTGTTCAAAATAATAGCAGTGTGTTGAAAAAAGTGGAAATAAAAGCTATTAGAAGGATTTTCAGCTTTATTCAGACACACAAATTTATTGGGAACACTACACATTCTATTCCAAATCAAAACATGAAGAACAATATATAAAATTTGTGGTGTTCCCCCTAAAAAAAACTGAAGAAAAGTGAATATTAAACTGAGTTTGTAAAGAAGAATACAAAACACTTTTTTTTTTTTTAACAAACATTCACTATATAAACTGAAAAATGTTTGAAGATTTTGCTTTCCTTTGAATCAATTAATATTTAGTTGTATAAGCACTGTTTCTGAGAACTGCTGTACATCTGTGTTGCATGGAGTCAACCAACTTTTGGCACCTGTGAACAGGTATTCCAGCCCAGGGTGATTGGACTACATTCCACAGTTCTTCTCTATTTCTTGGTTTTGCCTCAAACTGCATTTTCGATGTCACCCCAGAAGTTTTCTATTGGATTAGGATCCGGGGATTGGGCTGGCCTTTCCATAACGTCAATCTTGTTGGTCTGGAACCAAGATGGTGCACAATTACTGGTGTGTTTGGGGTCATTGTCTTGTTGGAACACCCATTTCAAGGGCATTTCCTCTTCAGAATACTTGAAGAGGTCATGCTGCCTTATGCTGATGTATTCAAACTGATCCATGATCCCTGGTATGCGATAAATAGGCCCAACACCGTAGTATGAGAAACATCCCCATATCATGATGTTTGCGCAACCATGCTTCACTGTCTTCACAGTGTACTGTGGCTTGAATTCAGTGTTTGGGGGTCGTCTGACAAACTGTCTCCGGCCGCTAGACCCAAAAAGAACAATCTTACTTTCATCAGTCCACAAAATGTTGCGCCATTTCTCTTTAGGCCAGTCAATGTGCAAATTGTAACCTCTTCAGCACATGTCTTTTTTTCAACAGTGGGACTTTGCGGGGGTTTCTTGCAGATAGCTTGGCTTCACATAGGCGTCTTCTAATTGTAACAGTACTCACAGGTAACTTTAGACCTTCTTTGACCTTCCTGGAGCTGATTCTTGGCTGAGTCCTTGCCATTTTGGTGGTTATTCTATCCATTTGAATGGTAGTTTTTCGTTTTCTTCCATGTCTTTCAGGTTTTGGTTGCCATTTTAAAGCATTGCGATCATTTTAGCTAAGCAGCCTATCATTTTCTGCACTTTATATGTTTTCCCCTCTCCAATCAACTTTTTAATCAAGATACGCTGTTTTTCTGAACAATGTCTGGAACGACCCATTTTCCTCAGAATTTCAGAGAGAAATGCACTGTAACCAGCATGTACAACATTTGCTGCCTTCCTTCCTTAAATAAGGGCAATAATTGCCACCTGTTTTTCAAAGAATGAATGACCTCACTAATAGAACTTCACACTGCTATTATTTTGAACATGCCCCTTTCAATTAGTGATTCAATTACACAGAATTAGCAGCATGCATGTCATGACTATTGGGTCTGTTGGATTTCTATTACTCTACTACACCTGCTAGTAAATTATTTGCCATGTAGAAATATCATTTCTACCAAAAACAGTGATTGATCAGGTTAGTGATGTCTGACTGCTATTATTTTGAACACAACTGTATATTGCACTGAGGGGAGGCTTCTCTCTAGCCATTCTGCCCTAAAGACCAGATTGGTGAAGGAATGAAGTGATGGTTGTCCTTTTGGAACTTTGTCCCATCTCCACACAGGATCTCTGGAGCCCAGTCCAGCTGGGTTCTTGGTCACCTCTCTTTAGTAAGGTGGTACTCCCCTGATTGCTCTGCTTGACTTGGCAATCAGCTCTTGGAAGAGTGCTGGTTGTGCCAAACTTTTCTTTCCCCCCCCCCCCCTTTTGCATACACTTGCTTCATTTCTAAAATTCTGTTTTCACTTTGTCATTATGGGTACTGAGTGTAAACCAATTAGAAAAAAATGATTTTAAACTGTAGTATTGAGCTACAACACAAGATTGAAAAAAGTGAAGTGGGTCCTAATACTTCTCTGACTGAACTAGAGAGGATTTGCAAAGAAGAATGGCAGAAAATCTCCCAATCTAGCTGTGCAATGCTTGTCAAGCTGTGGTGGGTTGGTGCTTCCAACATTTTTGTTTTTCTGCTGTCAACATCTGGCAAAGTGTTCCATGTGTGCCTCCACCCTCTGGAGGTGAAGGAGAAGGCCTCCTCCTGCATTTCAGTTGTTATTTTTTTTATATCTCTCTCTCTCTCTATCTTCCAAATCCTCCTTTTGTGTGGGCCTGTGATAGATTTTTTCCTTTTCCAATATTTGCATTTTCAGTTATTTGATAATGTTGATCCAGAAGAAAAAAATGCTCTTGTAAGAGCTTGTTCAATGTTCTCTTGATTTTCAGGTGTCATAAATAAATGAAGGTATTGTGTATTTTTGTGAGGCAGTGGTTTGCAACACTTCTTTCCTTGAAGATGCTGCTGGTCACAAAGAAGCACCTTTCTAATGGGGTATAGCTGGCACTTTACAAAATGACCTTACACATGGTTACAAAGAAGCAATGTTTGAGGGTTTGACAGTTTGAATGCAGGCTAAAATAAGACAATTTCTTTCTTGCCCTTTGATTGACACAGTAATTCAGTTATTTATTTAGGGACTGTCAGAATATACTGCTGGACTACAGGAAGATTACACACTATTTCTTTGCCAGTGTCAAATCTTCCTACTCCCAACATGCCTCAGATTTGTGCCAGTATTCTGGGGCAATGGACTGCTTTTCTCTATTTTGCTATTGCTTTTGCTAGTCCCATTCAATCAAGAATGCTACGGCATCACTGCTGAAATGGTCTTTATATTCATCTTATCCAGACTGGCCTTTCCTCAGCATAACATTGGAGTGCTGTCTTGGGATCCCCTAATGAGGTGGGAGGCTAGCCTGAAATGTAACCTGGGAGGGGGCTCTGCATTGTGGTGCTTTCTAGACCAGCATGTACTAGTTACGTTAGCCATGGAGCGCCTCCAAATCTAGAGCTGTGGCACAACCACAGGTGCTACCCTGTCCCTGAATACTTGCTTTGTGAATAGGCCACACAGGCTGCGCATTGGGAGCTGCAGAGCAGCTCTTTTGGACGCCTGTAAAAAAAAAAAAATAATAATAATTCCACTTCTGACCTTTTCTACTGTGGAAGGGGTTAACACTGAATAATCAGACAATATCATCTGCTGGTTGGAGTATTGCACATGCACTCCACATTTTTTTTTTTTTTTTTTTTTTTCCTCGGCATTCAGCTTTGAGGAAGCACCTTCCTGCTGCCACTCCTGATTGCAAGTGATGTGGAATTCTCTGGTTCACCCCAGCTGCTGACTGCCTGACCCCATTTCTGCTACTCAGCAGTTGCGTGCATTGGTGAGGAAGGTTTTTACCCTGGGAAAGTTATGTTCTACTTTGTAGGGGAAGAGGCCTGGTTCTAGACCCATTGGAGACGGCCCCTCTTATCTGAGGGACTCCAGCACACACTGCACTAAAACTTGCACTGGGTTGATCTGAATTTAGCTAGTTCAGCAGGGACCAGATGAATTTTGATCCATATATGGGGGACAGTGGTTGTGCTGAAGTTGATCTACCAATTGACTTCTGTACAACCACCCTGTTGGATAAATGCTGTTTGATTAGTGCAGCCAGCTATATCCAGCAACGTTGAGCAGTCTATTCTGATGGCAGGAAAGTCTCCTTGCTGTCAGAGCACAATAGCTCAGCAGGAGTAATTCGCCTATCCACCTATGTAGATGGGGAAGCAGCAGGTGCCCCCCCCAACCCCACCTGTCGGTCCAGTGAGAGAAGAGAGAACGCTGCACTAAGAAAAAGCACCACTACATTTTACACGCATGCGTTACATTAGCTCATTTAATCCTTTGATCACCCCTATTAACCCTTTGGTCACCCCGTCACCCAGCCAATGTCATTAGTACAGTGTCAGTATATAGAATTTTTCACTGATCATTGTATTCGAGCCACCAGCGACATCAGATAGTGTCAGTTAGCTCCCCTCCCAGCCAGGGTCAACGTTAGATTGCCTGCACACTATCGCACTTACGCTATAGGTCGCTGATCACCGCCACTACTAGTATAGTGTTTGTACGGATCAATATATTGATCATGAACAGAACTATACTAGTGCCTCCTTTTTATAGTGTCCACAAAAATGCAGAGTTAGCAGGATCGGCCCCATTTGCTGCCAGCACTAGTGTTTAGCCCCTCCGCTATTTTTCACGGAAGATTTGTATCAATTGATTGTGGGCCAAGGCGATTTATACGCACAACAATACACGGTCGTCCACCCAAGTTCAGTTCTTGCCAGACAATTTGCATGGAAACCTATCGCGGTTTCTGAATTTAAAACTCTTGGGCCCAACATTCAACATGGGCATTACAGAAAAGAATGAATTGCTGACATGTTGATCTACAGAGCCGATTCATCATATGCCTGTTTTCTCTACTGTTACATATATGCCCAACATGGACCAGCAATGTACTGGTACAGTGGGGATCGAAAGTTTGGACACCCCAGCTAAAAATGTGTATTAATGTGCATAAAGAAGCCAAGGAAAGATGGAAAAAAATCTCCAAAAGGCATCAAATTACAGATTAGACATTCTTATATGTCAACAAAAGTTAGATTTTATTTCCATCATTTACACTTTCAAAATAACAGAAAACAAAAAAATGGCGTCTGCAAAAGTTTGGGCACCCTGCAGAGTTAATATCTTGAACTGCCCCCTTTGGCAAGTATCACAGCTTGTAAACGCTTTTTGTAGCCAGCCAAGAGTCTTTCAATTCTTGTTTGAGGTATCTTTGCCCATTCTTCCTTACAAAAGTCTTCCAGTTCTTTGAGATTTCTGGGCTGTCTGTCACGCACTGCTCTTTTAAGGTCTATCCATAGATTTTTAATTATGTTGAGGTCAGGAGATTGTGAAGGCCATGGCAAAACCTTCAGTTTACGCCTCTTGATGTAATCCCCCGTGGATTTCGAGGTGTGTTTAGGATCATTATCCATTTGTAGAAGCCATCCTCTCTTTAACTTCAGCTTTTTCACAGATGGCATCAAGTTACCATCCAAAATTTGCTGAAATTTTATTGAATCCATTTTTCCTTCTACTCGTGAGATGTTCTCTGTGCCACTGGCTGCAACACAACCCCAAAGCATGATTGATCCAACCCCATGCTTAACAGTTGGACAGAGGTTCTTTTCATTAAATTCTGTGCCCCTTCTCCAAATGTACCTTTGCTCATTCCGGCCAAAAAGTTCAATTTTAACCTCATCGGTCCACAGAACTTGTTTCCAAAATGCATCAGGTTTGTCTATATGTTCATTTGCAAAGTTCAAACGATGATTTTTGTGGTGAGGACGTAGAAGAGGTTTTCTTCTGATGACTCTTCCATGAAGACCATATTTGTACAAGTATCTCTTTATAGTGTAATAGTGTACCACAACTCCAGTGTCTGCCAGATCTTTCTGGAGGGATCGTGCAGTCAAACGTGGGTTTTGAATTGTTTTTCTCACAATCCTGTGAGCTGTTCTGTCTGATATTTTTCTTGGTCTTCCAGATCTTGCTTTAACTTCCACTGTTCCTGATGACTGCCATTTTCTTAATTACATTCCGAACAGAGGATATTGACATCTGAAAATGCTTTGCTATCTTCTTATAGCCTTCTCCAGCTTTGTGAGCGTCAACAGTTTTCAGTTTCAGTTTTCTAGACTTAGACTTAGAAGCTTAGAAGAACCCATGGTGCTGATTTGTTGGGGCAAGGTCAGATGAGTCTGGGCATTTAAAACCTTTGAGCTTGACATCACCTGGTCTTCCCAGGTGATGATTGAGAACAATCCATGACACTGGCAGGTCTCAGCTTGGCAAAGGGGGCAGTGCATGCTATAAATTCTGCAGGGTGCCTAAACGTTTGCAGACGCCATTTTTTTGTTTTCTGTTATTTTACAGTATGTAAAAAAAAATTGTGAAATTAATTTTAAATTTTTTTTCATTTTCCAAAAAATTATGACTATTATGACAAAAAAAATACAACTTCAAAAAACTCGCCATTCCTCTTATGAAGTACGTCAGACTGTCTACTCTGCAAAAAGGGGTCATTTGGAGGATATCTGTACTGTTCTGACATTCTTGGACCTCAAGAAATTAGATTGGCTGTCAGTACTTCAGGATTGATCAATATTCAGATCTATACCATAGTTTGTGATCTCTATAACTTTCCTACAAACTAAATAATACATCCTAATTTGGGTTATTTTCCCAAAGACATGTAGCAGAATACATCTTGGCCTAAATTTATGAAGAACAATTATTTCTTTGTAAACTTTTATAACAGAAACAAAGAAAAATGTGTTGTTGGTTTTTTTTCTCAATTTTTGGTTTTTTTTTGTTAATTTAGCAAAAAATAAAACCCCAGCGGTGATTAAATACCACCAAAAGAAAGCTCTAGTTGTGTGAAGAAAATGATAAAATTTTAGTTTGGGTACAATGTTGTATGACCGCGCAATTGTCATTCAAAGTGTGAGAGCGCTGAAACGTGAAAAATGGCCTGGGCAGAGAGGTGTAAAATTGACCGATATTGAAATGGTTAAAGCATGTCATTTTTGATAAAATATCAAGAGTGGGTGATGTGTGGAATAAGCTACTCATGTTGGCCCTGAAATGCCAGGATAGTAGAAGTAACCCTTCCAAATGACCCCTTTTTGGAAAGTAAACACTCCAAGGTATTTGCTAAGAGGCATGATGGGTGTTTTGCAAATCTAATTTGTTGCCATGTTTTTGGAAAAAGAAATTTAAAAATTTTTTTTTTCCTTTCTTCAATTTTGTTTTTTTTTTTTTTTTTTTGCAAAACCCAGTGACAAAAATTATATCTGTAAAATACTCACCATACCTCTTATCAAATTCCTTGGGGTGTCTACTTTCCAAAAATGGGTCATTTGGGGAGGGGGGGGGGGGCTTGTACTATCGTGGCATTGTAGAGCATCCGAAACTGTTATAGGTAGTGGGGAAGTGAGATGAGGAAATGTGCCCCTTGAAAGCCTGGAGGTGGTCATTGGATTTTGGGGACCTGTATGTAGCTAGGCTGCCAAAAAGTCTCTCACATGTGGTATCCCCATCCTTGGTAGAAGTAGCAGAATGTGTTTTGGGGTGTTATTCCACATATACCCATGGCATGCATGAGCAATATATCATTAAAGTGACAACTTTGTGTAAATAAAAAAAGTCATATTCTAAAACTTTGTGACAAAAAATAAAATGTTCCCTGGACTCAACATGCCTCTCTGCAAAATCCTTGGGGTGTCTACTTTCCAAAAAGGGGTCATTTGGGGGGGAAGGAAGGAGTTGTTCTGCCCTGGCATTTTAGTGCCTCAAGAAATGCGATAGACAGCCAGAAAGTAAAAGCTATGTAAATTCCAATATATACACCATAGTTTGTAGATGCTATAATTTTCACACACACCAATTAATATACATGTATTGGGATTTTTTTTTACCAAAGACATGTAGCAGAATACATTTTAGCCTAAATTTATGACTAACTATGAGTTTACTGAATATATTTTAAAACCAAAAGTGAACAATATTATTGTTTTTTTTTCAATTTTTTTTTTTTTAATAGTGCAAAAATTAAAACCCGCAGAGGTGATCAAATACCACCAAAAGAAAGCTCTATTTCTGTGAATAAAGGACATAAATTTCGTTTTGGTACAGCATTGCATGACCACGCAATTACCAGTTGATATAGCGCAGTGGTGAACAGCAAAAAATGGCCTGGTCAGGAAGGGGGTTAAAGCCTCAGGAGGGCAAGTGGTTAATAAACAGATTACACAACATAAATATCAGGTTGTTTTGAACTGACTATAATCTGCTTTGAGTCTAAGAAGGGGTTGAAGCAGTCAATGCTGGTTTGGGCACAGAGATCCAGTGCTCAAGAATCTGTCTTGCAGGGAGACATGGACTTGAATTCAAAGTAAAACTACTCCAAAGGTTCCCCCTCCCCCCCGGCACACAATGCCGAAAGAATACAGCCCCCTCAAATGCCAGGGCCCATGGTCAGTAGACAAGAGGCTAACCTAGGGTCCCCTCCAAAAGCCCCTGTACCGCTTGAATCTATCACACCATCTATCCAGGTGCTGTTTAGTTGTGCGCTATGTCTGCAGTGGGTTTTTCCATCATTGGGAAGTGGGCTGTTCCTGCAGTTGATCAGGCAGTGTTCTGCCTTTTAAAACTCTAACAATTCTGGTAGAGGATGCACCAATGTCCAAGTATCCTATTGCTAAACAACTAAAGACACTCAAATCCTTGTGTTTTTGGTAGGTCCTGCATTGCAGTTTATCATGGCCGGGAAGTTAATCTCTTAAACATTGGGGCAATGGACTAAATTTATGGTTATGGATCATGCGTTATTCCCTACTAATCCTCTGGTTGTCAGCATTAACTCTTAAGTGCACAACAAACAGTCTGTGTAAGAAGGTTAGTGGGTGTCTCCAGTCTTATTTCCCATACAAGCCTCCTGCAGAAAACATTTTTGGCTAAAATATTGGACTGCAGAGAAGGCATGTAAAAAGCATTTACTGTGCATGCCCTTTGAGGGTGACTGTCTCTTCAGAACTGCCTTGACACCCTCATCGAGGATGTTATGGGGGTTAAGAGTCATCTACCCCAGCATAAAGGTGAGAAAAATTATCCCCATCTCTGAGGCAAAGAAGAATTCCTCCTCTGAACCAAAACAGTAGTTCATGTTCATCAAATTAACTGTAGTGTCAATAGAGCTTTGTACATAAGGTATATCTGGGTATCCACACCCAAGAACAAGGTGTCTGTACAGTGCATTTCACCATATTTGGTGTCTTCAGAGCAACCTTCCTAGTGTCATTGCTCAGATTAGCAGACCTCTATATAGCCCCTTCACGCCTTCTGCAGTGAAGGGGGTCATTGTCCTAGTTCCTGTATTGGAAAGGTTTCAAGGATTTTACTCCAACCTTTTCACTGGTCCAAAAACATATGGTAGCATCTGCCCCAAAGTAGATCTCAAGGCCCTAAATCTTCTTTCAGGCCCAAAAATTCTGTATTGAATCTACTCAGTCTCTCATAACTTTCCTTCATCAAGCCTCTGTAGACATCAAGGATGCTTACCTGCAGGTTTCTAGATTCCTTCACATTAGGATTTCTTTGCTGTGGGCCCACACCACTTTCAGTTTATGGCACTTTCATTCAGCTTTCTGCGCCCTAGCCTCTGTGCTTGCCTTGTTACACTCCCAGGGCATTACCAATGTGGAGTGTCTGGATGATTCTGTCAAGAAAATGGCACAGGTCCTGAACAACAATTTGGGGCAGATTGTTCAGACCTTGAAAAGGTTTGTTTGGATCCTGAACCTTTATGGCTGAAGGTGGCCTCTTTTGAGGCAGTAGAAATATATAAATAAGTGTGGACAGGATCGATAGATTTACCAAAGTTACCAACCAAAATATAAACCACAAGAAATTGAAACTAGATAGCGGGTGACCACGAGTGACCCACCAGTAATAAAAAGAAACTACAAATGTATAAAACATAAATGTTTATTTACAAAAAAACTGGTAAAACATCCATCTAGATAGGTTTACAAGCCATATAGATCACATACATATTGACAATAAAAAGATTTTTGTTACATCAAAAACACACGTCATGGGTCACTGTAAATGCTTTTTTTCGGTAAAAGGACCACGTGTTCAAGACCTTATAATCCCCTATGACAGATTTTGTATCCAGATAATTTTTCTTGTTTCTAAAAGATAAATATTACAATCAAGCATGGGTGAATATACAAACATAATTTCTTCATAGACCTTTCAAATAAAGGTATTCTTACCAACAGGAGGAGGATGAACTTCAGGAAAAAAGAAAGGGAAAAAAAAACTAATACTTACAAAAACAACACACACGAGAGGAGGCTAGAAAGTTGTCACACTCCCCTGGCCTGTGGGGAGGCAATTGGGAACTAACCAGTTGGGAGAATAGTATTTTATATGTATATGGACCCATGGAGATACTATCACAATAAGAATAGAATACAATCAGATCTAAATATATAAGGATATCAATAGAGAAAACAGACCAAGAATAAGAAGAAAGGGATCCTCACATGGATAACCGCTCAAATCATAGTTGTCCATATGTAAAGATAGACACTCACCTCTCAGGACCACAAAAAGGGCCAGGTGAGCAATTTATGCATTTCATTTCCACAACTGTGTATCTCTTCTAATCATTTTTAAGCATCATGTTCTTGATAGAGGGATGTAATAAATCACCTACAAGGGTTCCTACAAGTGATAATAATAATACGATTATAGTCTCACTCAATATGTGCAATATAAATCCGTTTGATAGGTCTAACTAGAAGTCTGATAAAAATGAGAAAAAACAACAAAGAGAAAACCAACCACCCTAGTGTAACACCGTTTACTGAGAATTAAAATGTTAAAAGCTTTCTCCAATGTACTTAGATGAACCAAGAAATGTCTGGGCACATAAGGATGTTAACTGCCTCTCCTGGATTGCCATCATCACTGTCTGGAATCACAAACTGGATGGCTCTGAGAGACAGCCTCTATCCACCCATCCCTGTAAAGCCACCGCCAGTCCACACAGCATGCAGGACCTACTGCGCATGTGCTCAGTCTAGCTGGCGCTGTGTACGGAGATAGACGAAAACCACAGGTAGGATAAGGGGGCGCCCAACCTGGTTGCTATGATGACATATTTTGGAGGCGTGGCCTGCTTTCTCAAGTCATGCCCATCCTTGTTATGCCTAAGCTTTTATATGGTCCCGAGAGCCACCCGACCCTGAACCTTAAAGGGAACCAGGAGAGGCTGGAACCAGATTCTAAATAAAGCATATATACAATGATAGGACATTAATGCAACCTTTCTGCATTGTATAAAAACAGGAAAACAATTATATATTAATATGTACATTTGTTCACATAGCAATTAAAAGCACATACAAATATGTACAGTTGTGTTCAAAATAATAGCAGTGTGTTGAAAAAAAAAGTGAATAAAGCTCAAAATCCTTCTAATAGCTTTTATTTCCATACACACAAATGCATTGGGAACATTACACATTCTATTCCAAATCAAAACATGAAGAAAAATATATTCAATATATATATTGAAGAAAAGTGAATATTAGACTGTTCAAAAAAAAAAGCAGTGTTTGCATTCTTCTTTACAAACTCAAACATTCACTATATAAACTCAAAAATGTTTGAAGATTTTGCTTTCCTTTGAATCACTTAATGAATATTTAGTTGTATAAGCACTGTTTCTGAGAACTGCTGTACATCTGTGTTGCATGGAGGCAACCAACTTCTGGCACCTGTGAACAGGTATTCCAGCCCAGGATGATTGGACTACATTCCACAGTTCTTCTCTATTTCTTGGTTTTGCCTCATAAACTGCATTTTCAATGTCACCCCACAAGTTTTCTATTGGATTAAGATCCGGGGATTGGGCTGGCCACTCCATAACGTCAATCTTGTTGGTCTGGAACCAAGATGTTGCACGTTTACTGGTGTGTTTGGGGTCGTTGTCTTGTTGGAACACCCATTTCAAGGGCATTTCCTCTTCAGCATAAGGCAGCATGACCTCTTCAAGTATTCTGATGTATTCAAACTGATCCATGATCCCTGGTATGCGATAAATAGGCCCAACACCGTAGTATGAAAAACATCCCCATATCATGATACTTGTGCAACCATGCTTCACTGTCTTCACAGTGTACTGTGACTTGAATTCAGTGTTTGGGGGTCGTCTGACAAACTGTCTCCAACCAAAAAGAACAATCTTACTTTCATCAGTCCACAAAATGTTGCGCCATTTCTCTTTAGGCCAGTCAATGTGCTCTTTGGCAAATTGTAACCTCTTCAGCACGTCTTTTTTTCAACAGTGGGACTTTGCGGGGTCTTCTTGCAGATACAGTCAGGTCCATAAATATTGGGACATCGACATAATTCTAACATTTTTGGCTCTATACACCACCACAATGGATTTGAAATGAAACGAACAAGATGTGCTTTAACTGCAGACTGTCAGCTTTAATTTGAGGGTATTTACAGCCAAATCAGGTGAACGGTGTAGGAATTACAACAGTTTGCATATGTGCTTCCCACTTGTGCAGTTAAATCACATCTTGTTTGTTTCATTTCAAATCCATTGTGGTGGTGTATAGAGCCAAAAATGTTAGAATTGTGTCGATGTCCCAATATTTATGGACCTGACTGTAACTTGGCTTCACATAGGCGTCTTCTAATTGTAACAGAATTCACAGGTAACTTTCGACCTTCTTTCATCTTCCTGGAGCTGATTGTTGGCTGAGTCCTTGCCATTTTGGCTATTCTTCTATCCATTCCAATGGTAGTTTTTCGCTTTCTTCCACGTCTTTCAGTTTTGGTTGCCATTTTAAAGCATTTGCGATCACGTATTTGCAGCCTATCATTTTCTGCACTTCTTTATATGTTTTCCCCTCTCCAAGCAACTTTTTAATCAAGGTACGCTGTTCTTCTGAACAATGTCTGGAACGACCCATTTTCCTCAGAATTTCAGAGAGAAATGCATTGTAACCAGCATGTACAACATTTGCTGCCTTCCTTCCTTAAATAAGGGCAATAATTGCCACCTGTTTTTCAAAGAATGAATGACCTCACTAATAGAACTCCACACTGCTATTATTTTGAACATGTCCCTTTTAATTAGTGATTCAATTACACAGAATCAGCAGCATGCATGTCATGACTATTGGGTCTGTTAGATTTCTATGACTCTACTACACCTGCTAGTAAATTATTTGCCATGTAGAAATATCATTTCTACCAAAAACAGTGATTGATCAGGTTAGTGATGTCTGACTGCTATTATTTTGAACACAACTGTATACTGTATGTATATATGTATAAAATGGCAAAACAATGCCTGTCTATGTACAGATGTAAAAATTCATTTGTGGAATTCAGTCAGACCACACTCTTGCGGTGAACAAAGGAAATGTTTATTCACATCATACACATGCATGGGTCAGTCATAGGGAGGACTGGCCAACAGCTGCTCTTTTACAATGGTTATTTATACTGTGTAAGAGGGACAAATGTGGTTGGTCAACATTGTTAGATACTAGCAGCGTATCACCATATCTAATTTGGAATAAATGACCAAACATGGCATGTCACATTATAACTAGACAACAAACAAGGTGCACGGCAACCTTTGACATATGTTCCCAAATGGCCATGTCATAAAAAATTCTTAGCTTGCTTGTTTTAGCTACTTAGGCTCTGAAGAGTTCACGACCCAGGTTTGAACCATAATATTTAAAGCAGCAGTTACAGTATAGTTATGTATCTACACTATATTTCCAAATGTATTGGGATGCCTGCCTGTACACACACACATGAACTTTAATGGCATCCCAGTCTTAGTCCATAGGGTTCAATATTGAGTAGGCCCACCCTTTGCAGCTATGACAGCTTCTTCTGGGAAGGCTGTCCACAAGGTTTAGGAGGGTGTCTATGGGAATGTTTGTCTATTCTTCCAGAAGTGCATTTGTGAGGTCAGGCACAGGCAGACAAGAAGGCCTGGCTCACAGTCTCTGCTCTAATTCACCCCAAAGGTGTTCTATCGGATTGAGTTCATGACTCTGTGCAGGCCAGTCAAGTTCCTCCACCCCAAATCCGCTCATCCATATCTTTATGGACCTTGCTCTGTGCACTGGTGTGCAGTCATGTTGGAACAGGAAGGGGCCATCCCCAAACTGTTCCCAAAAAGTTGGGAGCATGAAATTGTCCAAAATGTCTTGGTATGCTGACACTAGAGATGAGCGAATTATTCAAAAATTTGGTTCGGCTGATTCGCCGAATTCGCTGAATAAATTCGCTTTGAGCCGAATATATTCGCTGCGAATTTAACTTATAAAAAGGGTGTTTCTAGGCTTCAGAGAGCCTTTATATTAGTGCAGAACACTGTACCTTTAATTTAAATGCCCTTGGAGTCTGCTGGGGAAGAGAAATAATACTGTCAGTCAGTATGACATGCAGATGAGTGCCGTCGATCTTAGAATCACCGCACACTTCACTCATTTGGGCAGTCACGGGGCCAAAACCAGAGTGTGGAGCCACAGTGTGGCGGTGGAGGCAGCAGCAATGGGAGGCCATACAGCACCCTATGACAAAATGGAACCCACCAGCAGTGTGAGGAGACCTGAAAGTGGCACATGGCAGAGTGTGGCGATGGAGACAGCAGCAATGGGAGGCCGTACAGGGACCCATGACACACTCTGGACCTGGCAGCAGCATGAGGAGGCGGCACAGGGGCCCATGACAGATTACGGGCCTGGCAGCAGCATGAGGAGTCGGTACGGGGGCCCATGACAGATTACGGGCCTGGCAGCAGCATGAGGAGGCGGTACAGGGGCCCATGGCAGAGTGGCGGAGCGTAAGCAGCTAAAATTGAAGGCCATACAGAGGCCTATGTTAAAAAGTCCCCCCAGCAGCAGCGTGGGGAGACGACTATCAAGAGTCCAATGGCAGAGTGGCGGAGCAGAAGCAGCTTCAATTGAAGGCCATACACAGGCCTAGGTTTAAAAGTCCCTCACAGTTAATTCCAATAACGAACTCTACTCCTCCGTGCAATCTACTTACGAGACCCTGGGCAGGTCTGGGTCCAATTTGTGGTAGAGACTGGTTTTGTTCAGCCATGCATGAGCGAGTAATAACAGGTCTGTGCTGCCCTTTGGTGTCTGGCTTAATGCGCACAACACTGAACGTCCCAGCGTTTGTCAACGATTTGCCGTTAAGTGATGCAAACCCGCTGAACCACGTTCATGAGGAGCCCTAGGGTGCCATGAATCAGTATGGACCTGGCAGCAGCGTGAGCAGACGACAGAGACACATGGCGCAGGGTGGCGGTGTAGGCAGCATTATTCTGAAGCCATACACAGGCCTAGGTTAAAAAGCGGAAGCCGTCAGCAGCGTGAGCAGACGACAGAGACACATGGCGCAGGGTGGCGGTGGATGCAGCAGTATTCGGAAGCCAAACACAGGCCTCGGTTAAAAAGCGGAAGCCGTCAGCAGCGTGAGCAGGCGACAGAGGCACATGGCGCAGGGTGGCGGTGGAGGCAGCAGCAATGGAAGGCCATACAGCACCCTATCACAAAATAGAACCCACCAACAGTGTAAGGAGACCTGAAAGTGTCACATGGCAGAGTCTGGCGATGAAGTCAGCAGCAATGGGAGGCCGTACAGGGACCCATGAGAGACTCTGGACCTGGCAGCAGCAAGAGGAGGCGGTACAGGGGCCCATGGCAGAGTGGCGAAGCGTAAGCAGCTTAAATTGAAGGCCATACAGAGGCCTATGTTAAAAAGTCCCCCCAGCAGCAGTGTGGGGAGACGACTATCAAGAGTCCAATGGCAGAGTGGCGGAGCAGAAGCAGCTTCAATTGAAGGCCATACACAGGCCTAGGTTAAAAAGTCCCCCCAGCAGCAGCGTGGGGAGACGACTATCAAGAGTCCAATGGCTGAGTGGCGATCCGGGAAGTCAGCGTTGTGATTGCAGATGCAATGCAGAAATTTTATGAGGTAATGCCGTGGGTGCGAAGAAGATCATATACCGTCGTACTTCCATCCATAAGACGGAACAACCTGCGAACCGGGAGCTTTATTGCCCTGACCCGCTGAGCAGCTTCTGGGATACCCAAGAGTTTTGCTTCTGTGGGGAATATGGTTAAAAACTGAAACTTAAAGGCATGTTGACGGAAGGGCACCAGTGTCAGTGCTCCGGAGGGAATATAGCTTCAAAGCTGACACTTAAAGGTATATCGACGATCAGAGACCACAGGAAGTGGAGCTTGCGTCTTAAATCGACTGAATGTGGCAGACGTGAAACGTCTACGGGCCGTATATGAAACGGGTTGTTCCTCTTTCTGGAATAAGTGTTGGAAATGGCCACTCTTTTTGGTGTGGCGTTTTGTCTATTTAATTCCGATAACGGACTCTACTCCTCCGTGCAATCTAGTTACGAGACCCTGGGCAGGTCTGGGTCCAATTTGTGGTAGAGACTGGTTTTGTTCAGCCATGCTTGAGCGAGTAATAACAGGTCTGTGCTGCCCTTTGGTGTCTGGCTTAATGCGCACAACACTGAACGTCCCAGCATTTGTCAACGATTTGCCGTTAAGTGATGCAAACCCGCTGAACCACGTTCATGAGGAGCCGGTACAGGGGGCCATGAATCAGTATGGACCTGGCAGCAGTGTGAGGAGACCCGAAAGTGGCACATGGCGCAGGGTGGCGGTGGAGGCAGCAGTATTCGGAAGACATACACAGGACTAGTTTAAAAAGCGGAAGCCGTCAGCAGCGTGAGCAGACGACAGAGGCACATGGCGCAGGGTGGCGGTGGAGGCAGCAGTATTCGGAAGCCATACACAGGCCTAGGTTAAAAAGCGGAAGCCGTCAGCAGCGTGAGCAGACAACAGAGGCACATGGCGCAGGATGGCGGTGGAGGCAGCAGTATTCGGAAGCCATACACAGGCCTAGGTTTAAAACTGGAACCCACCAGCGTGAGCAGACGACAAAGACGCACATGGCAGAGGATGGATCTGGCAGCAATATGAGAAGGCGGTACAGGGGCCCGTGGCACAGTGTGGTGATGGGGGCTACAGCAACTGGATGCCAGAAAGTGGCCGATAGGGCTATATACTGCATGGAATTATAAAGTTGTAAAGACAGCGGCCTATAAGGCTATACACACTATAACAATCATGACTTGATTGACCATTGGCCTATAAGGCTATACACAGCATGAATATCATGACTTATTCTGAGAGTGGTTTGGAAGGCTATATACAAAAAGTAATTCATGAGCTGTCCGGACAGCGGACAATAAGTACATATATACAAATCAATTCATCAGCTGTCCAGCCAGCGGCCTCAAAGGCGACACATATAGAAAGCAATTCATGAGCTGTTCAGACAGCGGCCTCTAAGGCGACAGATATACAAAGCAATTCCCGAGGTGTTCAGGGAGCGGCCTGAACGGCTAGGTTATTACTAAATATATTTTTGTGGCCAAACATCGGCTTATAAATAGATGTCTACACAGTGACAAAAAATTATGTCGCCAGACAGCGGCCCCTAAGGCGACAGATATACAAAGCAATTCCCGAGGTGTTCAGTGAGTGGCTTGAACGGCTAGGTTATTACTAAATATATCTTTCTGGCCAAACATCGGCCTATAAATAGATGTCTACACAGTGACAAAAAGTAGGTCGCCTTACAGCGGCGTATCCTACAAATTGACATTATAAGAAATGGTTTAGACCAAAAAAAAAAAAAAACTTTGATGCGATGCTATACCTTAGTAGATTGTGGAAAGTCGACAAGTCAAGCGTAACTGTGTACATTACAGAAAATCTTAACAAGACAACCAAACGTGGCCAAACCGTGACCGATACAACAAGTTAACAATGTAAGAAACAGGAGGGGGCCAAACCGTGGCCAATAAATAAACAGTCCACCTCATTGATGAGATGGACAACACGTGTCAAATAAATATTTAAAAAAATTGCTATTCCATCGGTCTGGAACTGGTCGACTATAAATAATTAAAAAGTTTAAATTCATGTGACAGTCGTCCAGCGACGTATAAATAATTTAAAAACACCAATTCATGAGGGGTCCGACCAGCAGAGTATAAGTCATTAAAAAGGTTCAATTCATGTGACGGTCGTCCAGCGAAGTATAAATAATTTAAAAACCCCAATTCATGAGGGGCCCGACCTGCAGAGTATAAGTCATTAAAAATGTGCAAAACATGAGTCGGCCGACCAGCAGCCTCTCAATAAAATATATATACAAATGTACGGATCAGGTGGAGGTCTTCCATTTGTCCCTAATAACATGTTTGGGGCATGATTCATGGCGGATTTAGTCAGTTGTGTCCGGAACTGGTGGTTTGAAATCCAGACTAATCCACGCCTGATTCATTTTCACAAACGTGAGTCTCTCCACACTTTGGGTGGACAGTCGTGTCCTCCGCGGAGTTACAATACCTCCTGCCGCACTAAACACACGCTCCGATGCCGAAGGGCAAATTCAGCTACTTGGGGCCAAAGGTCAAGTTTCGTTGCCCAGTAGTCAAGGGGATTGTCTACCTCGGTTGGCAGGGTGCTGTCCAAGTAGGCTTGAGCCTGTTGTTTGAGGTCCTGCTCCAGGTCCACCTGATGCTGCTGCTGCTGCGGCTGGTTAGTAGTTTCCTCACTGCGCTGGTGAAGAAAGCTACTCATCATCGACTGCAGACTGAGGCAGCCGCTGCTGGTGGAGCTGCCACTGCTCCTACCACCCCACCCCTCCCCTGCTGCCATGGCAGCGGAACGCGAGCGCACAGGGCCCACAGTGTCTGAGGATGGACGTTGGCGCAGAAAGGCAGAGACCAACTGACTACATAGGAGGTTTTTATAGTACTTTATTTTGGCCTCCCTCTCAGCAGGTGTGAAAAAGGCCACCATTTTTGAACGGTAGCGAGGGTCCAACAAGGTGGACAGCCAAAAGTCATCCCTCTGTCTGATGGTTATTATTCGGCTGTCGCTACGCAAGCAACCGAGCATGCTATGGGCCATTTGTGCCAAGGAATGCGAGGGACTCCCTGCCTCTATCTCCACAGCATACTGCCACGGTGCGTCTGGGTCCTCTGTCTCCTCCTCCTCCTCTACCAGATGCTCCTGCTCCTCCACTCCTGTCCGCTGAGTGGAAAAACCACCCATTTCACTCAATAATTCCTGAGCACCAATGTCCTCCTCTACCTCCTCCTCTTCTTCCTGTCCTGCCCCCACAGGGGTCATGTGGCGTTGAGATCTGTGCGCCACGTCTACCGCACCCTGACCAGCCATTGTTAACAGCATTTGTTCCAGGACGTGCAACAGAGGAATGACGTCGTTCATCCCATAGTCCTGCCGACTCACGAATAGCGTGGCCTCCTCAAAGGGCCTGAGCAAGCGGCAGGTGTCACGCATGAGCTGCCAATGGCTGACATCTAAGTTACACAGGGGAGTACCTTTATCCGCTTGTAACATCAGGAAATCGGTGATGGCCTTTCGCTGTTCGTAAAGGCGGTCTAACATATGTAGGGTTGAATTCCACCTTGTTGCAACGTCGCAGATCAGGCGATGCTGTGGAATTCCGTTCTGCCGCTGCAGCTCAAGGAGGGTGTGCTTTGCGGTGTAGGAATGGCTGAAATGCATGCAAAGTTTACGTGACATTTTAAGGATGTCTTGCAGTGGGATGGTGGATTTTAGGAACCGCTTGACAACCAGATTGAACACGTGAGCCATGCATGGCGCATGGCACAACCTTCCTTGACGCAGAGCAGACACCATGTTCTTTCCGTTGTCGGTCAACATGGTTCCGATTTTCAGTTTGCACGGAGACAGCCATCTGTCGATTTCTCTGTTCATTACACTGAGAAGTTCCTCCCCTGTGTGACTACGTTCGCCAAGGCATACCAGGTGCAGCACAGCGTGACACCGTTGCGCCCTGCACATGTGATATGCCGGTCGGGTAATGGGACTTGGCACGGGGGTGGCGGCTGAGGACACGGCGGAAGAAGAGGTGGTAGAGGCGGACATCTTTGCTGGACCAAGGACGTGCAAACGTGGAGGCAAAAGCGGCGTGACCTGTCCAAGTTGCTGGTGCGGCTGTGCCGGCACCACGTTCACCCAGTGGGCCGTAAATGACATGTACTGTCCCTGACCGTAGTTACAGCTCCACACGTCAGCGCTGCCGTGCACTTTGGCAGAGACCGACATGCTCAAAGACTGGCCCACCATCTCTTCTACATGTGAATGCAGGGCTGGCACTGCCTTTTTGGCGAAGAAATGCCGGCTTGGCACTCTCCACCGCGGCTCGGCACAAGCCATCATTTCTCGGAAAGGTGCTGAGTCCACCACTTGGAAAGGGAGGGACTGCAGCACCAGCAACTTGGACAGGAGGACGTTCAGCTTCTGCACCGTCGGGTGCGTGCTCACAAACTGTTGTCTCTTGGAAACGGATTCCAAGAAAGACTGCTGACGGAATCCGTGAAGAGGAGTAGCAGGAGAAGGAGCATCTGAACGAGCGGAAGATGCCAACGAGCGACAACTCCCCTCAGCAGAGGTGTTGGAGCCTTGACTGGCTGATAGAGGGCGATTGACGTCGGGTGACGGAGCAAGTAACGGAGCGGGTGATGGAGCGGGGGCTGGGGCAGGCAGAACCGCCGTATCTTTATCACGGTTTTCCCAGGCCACCGAATGGCGACGCTGCATATGCTGACGCAAGCTGTAGTCCCAACATTGGCCCCCTGGCCACGCTTGACTTTCTGGCCACATAGTCGACATACGGCTACGTTTACTTCCTCGGGCGGCTTGACGAAAAATTGCCACACTGCCGAGTAGGAAACTTTGCCCCCGCTACTCCTTACTGGCTGACTGCTACTTCCTCCGTGCACACCGGCACCACTACTGGCTGTGGTGGTAGGCTGCAGTGGAGCTGGTGCTCTACTCCGTGGCCGTTTGGCTCCACTGACACTGCTGCGACACTGCTGCCTCCTGGGCAACCCACCGACTGTTTTGCTCGCTGGCAAGCTGGCACCCTCTTCTCCTGATGATGCGGAAGCAATAGCCTGATGACGACGAGGCTGCCAAGTGCGATCAGCCTCATCATCATCATCAATTAGGGTCTCCGCGTCACTACTAGCCCCCTCGGCTGCGTGTGGGTCAGGAGACAGACCTGTCTCTAGACCGGCTACCGAGCCACTCTCCTCGCCAGTACTTCTTCGCCTGGCTGCTGAAGAGGCGGATGTCTCCCTCCGTTCCTGACCGCCCTCTGTTAGCTCTTCCTCACTGTACAGTGGGGCTGAGCCCACAGCATGCGATACTTCGCTTGGTGAGGGAACACCAAAGGACAGGGGCAGGTCGAGGACACGTGATTTCAGTGGGCTTGCTCCCGGGCCATGCCAACTAACGGTTGTGTCTGACGTACCCACCGACCGTTGGCTGTAGGTGTCAGAGGTGACCTGGGAAGAGGAAGACGACCAAGTCAACCAATCGATGACGGCAGGGTTGTCGGTGGAGACACGACCGCTGGATGACACCGGGAGCACTGGCCTCTGGCTGCGACTAGTGCTGCCTCGACCCCTTCCTCTGCTGCCACGTCTGCTCGCTCCTGAAACATTGCCTCCTCTGCCACTCCTCTGCGTGTTGTCTGACATACTCTTTAATTCAATAAGCACCCCAAAAATAAAACCGGATTTAACTCTTTGAACGTACAATAGTGGTTGTGAAGCAGAAAGTCAGTTTATTTAGCACAATCGGTCAATTGCAGCTTGCCGTTGGCTGTAAACTGTACGTTTATGTCACTGGAATGCACTAATCACCCAAAAAATATTACCGCCACCCGGCGTGTATATGGATTTAACTCTTTGAACGTACAATAGTGGTTGTGAAGCAGAAAGTCAGTTTATTGTACACAATCGGTCAATTGCAGCTTGCCGTTGGCTGGAAACTGTACGTTTAGGTCACTGGAATGCACTAATCACCCAAAAAATATTACCGCCAGCCGGCGTGCAAATGGATTTAACTCTTTGAACGTACAATAGTGGTTGTGAAGCAGAAAGTCAGTTTATTGTACACAATCGGTCAATTGCAGCTTGCCGTTGGCTGTAAACTGTACGTTTATGTCACTGGAATGCACTAATCACCCAAAAAATATTACCGCCAGCCGGCGTGTAAATGGATTTAACTCTTTGAATGTACAATAGTAGTTGTGAAGCAGAAAGTCAGTTTATTGTACACAATCGGTCGATTGCAGCTTGCCGTTGGCTGGAAACTGTACGTTTCTGTCACTGGAATGCACTAATCACCCAAAAAATATTACCGCCAGCCGGCGTGTAAATGGATTTAACTCTTTGAACGTACAATAGTGGTTGTGAAGCAGAAAGTCAGTTTATTTAGCACAATCGGTCAATTGCAGCTTGCCGTTGGCTGGAAACTGTACGTTTATGTCACTGGAATGCACTAATCACCCAAAAAATATTACCGCCAGCCGGCGTGTAAATGGATTTAACTCTTTGAACGTACAATAGTAGTTGTGAAGCAGAAAGTCAGTTTATTGTACACAATCGGTCAATTGCAGCTTGCCGTTGGCTGGAAACTGTACGTTTATGTCACTGGAATGCACTAATCACCCAAAAAATATTACCGCCAGCCGGCGTGTAAATGGATTTAACTCTTTGAACGTACAATAGTAGTTGTGAAGCAGAAAGTCAGTTTATTGTACACAATCGGTCAATTGCAGCTTGCCGTTGGCTGGAAACTGTACATTTCTGTCACTGGAATGCACTAATCACCCAAAAAATATTACCGCCAGCCGGCGTGTAAATGGATTTAACTCTTTGAACGTACAATAGTGGTTGTGAAGCAGAAAGTCAGTTTATTTAGCACAATCGGTCAATTGCAGCTTGCCGTTGGCTGGAAACTGTACGTTTATGTCACTGGAATGCACTAATCGCCCAAAAAATATTACCGCCACCCGGCGTGTAAATGGATCTAACTCTTTGAACGTACAATAGTGGTTGTGAAGCAGAAAGTCAGTTTATTGTACACAATTAGTCAATTGCAGCTTGCCGTTGGCTGGAAACTGTACGTTTAGGTCACTGGAATGCACTAATCACCCAAAAAATATTACCGCCAGCCGGCGTGTAAATGGATTTAACTCTTTGAACGTACAATAGTGGTTGTGAAGCAGAAAGTCAGTTTATTGTACATAATCGGTCAATTGCAGCTTGCCGTTGGCTGTAAACTGTACGTTTATGTCACTGGAATGCACTAATCACCCAAAAAATATTACCGCCAGCTGGCGTGTAAATGGATTTAACTCTTTGAACGTACAATAGTGGTTGTGAAGCAGAAAGTCAGTTTATTGTACACAATCGGTCAATTGCAGCTTGCCGTTGGCTGGAAACTGTACGTTTATGTCACTGGAATGCACTAATCGCCCAAAAAATATTACCGCCACCCGGCGTGTAAATGGATCTAACTCTTTGAACGTACAATAGTGGTTGTGAAGCAGAAAGTCAGTTTATTGTACACAATCGGTCAATTGCAGCTTGCCGTTGGCTGGAAACTGTACGTTTATGTCACTGGAATGCACTAATCACCCAAAAAATATTACCGCCAGCCGGCGTGTAAATGGATTTAACTCTTTGAACGTACAATAGTGGTTGTGAAGCAGAAAGTCAGTTTATTTAGCACAATCGGTCAATTGCAGCTTGCCGTTGGCTGGAAACTGTACGTTTCTGTCACTGGAATGCACTAATCACCCAAAAAATATTACCGCCAGCCGGCGTGTAAATGGATTTAACTCTTTGAACGTACAATAGTGGTTGTGAAGCAGAAAGTCAGTTTATTTAGCACAATCGGTCAATTGCAGCTTGCCGTTGGCTGGAAACTGTACGTTTATGTCACTGGAATGCACTAATCACCCAAAAAATATTACCGCCAGCCGGAGTGTAAATGGATTTAACTCTTTGAACGTACAATAGTGGTTGTGAAGCAGAAAGTCAGTTTATTTAGCACAATCGGTCAATTGCAGCTTGCCGTTGGCTGGAAACTGTACGTTTATGTCACTGGAATGCACTAATCGCCCAAAAAATATTACCGCCACCCGGCGTGTAAATGGATCTAACTCTTTGAACGTACAATAGTAGTTGTGAAGCAGAAAGTCAGTTTATTGTACACAATCGGTCAATTGCAGCTTGCCGTTGGCTGGAAACTGTACGTTTAGGTCACTGGAATGCACTAATCACCCAAAAAATATTACCGCCAGCCGGCGTGTAAATGGATTTAACTCTTTGAATGTACAATAGTGGTTGTGAAGCAGAAAGTCAGTTTATTGTACATAATCGGTCAATTGCAGCTTGCCGTTGGCTGTAAACTGTACGTTTATGTCACTGGAATGCACTAATCACCCAAAAAATATTACCGCCAGCCGGCGTGTAAATGGATTTAACTCTTTGAACGTACAATAGTGGTTGTGAAGCAGAAAGTCAGTTTATTGTACACAATCGGTCAATTGCAGCTTGCCGTTGGCTGGAAACTGTACGTTTCTGTCACTGGAATGCACTAATCACCCAAAAAATATTACCGCCAGCCGGCGTGTAAATGGATTTAACTCTTTGAACGTACAATAATGGTTGTGAAGCAGAAAGTCAGTTTATTGTACACAATCGGTCAATTGCAGCTTGCCGTTGGCTGGAAACTGTACGTTTATGTCACTGGAATGCACTAATCACCCAAAAAATATTACCGCCAGCCGGCATGTAAATGGATTTAACTCTTTGAACGTACAATAGTGGTTGTGAAGCAGAAAGTCAGTTTATTGTACACAATCGGTCAATTGCAGCTTGCCGTTGGCTGGAAACTGTACGTTTATGTCACTGGAATGCACTAATCACCCAAAAAATATTACCGCCAGCCGGCGTGTAAATGGATTTAACTCTTTGAACGTACAATAGTGGTTGTGAAGCAGAAAGTCAGTTTATTTAGCACAATCGGTCAATTGCAGCTTGCCGTTGGCTGGAAACTGTACGTTTCTGTCACTGGAATGCACTAATCACCCAAAAAATATTACCGCCAGCCGGCGTGTAAATGGATTTAACTCTTTGAATGTACAATAGTGGTTGTGAAGCAGAAAGTCAGTTTATTTAGCACAATCGGTCAATTGCAGCTTGCCGTTGGCTGGAAACTGTACGTTTATGTCACTGGAATGCACTAATCACCCAAAAAATATTACCGCCAGCCGGCGTGTAAATGGATTTAACTCTTTGAACGTACAATAGTGGTTGTGAAGCAGAAAGTCAGTTTATTTAGCACAATAGGTCAATTGCAGCTTGCCGTTGGCTGGAAACTGTACGTTTACGTCACTGGAATGCACTAATCACCCAAAAAATATTACCGCCACCCGGCGTGTAAATGGATCTAACTCTTTGAATGTACAATAGTGGTTGTGAAGCAGAAAGTCAGTTTATTGTACACAATCGGTCAATTGCAGCTTGCCGTTGGCTGGAAACTGTATGTTTAGGTCACTGGAATGCACTAATCACCCAAAAAATATTACCGCCAGCCGGCGTGTAAATGGATTTAACTCTTTGAACGTACAATAGTGTTTGTGAAGCAGAAAGTCAGTTTATTGTACACAATCGGTCAATTGCAGCTTGCCGTTGGCTGGAAACTGTACGTTTCTGTCACTGGAATGCACTAATCACCCAAAAAATATTACCGCCAGCCGGCGTGTAAATGGATTTAACTCTTTGAACGTACAATAGTGGTTGTGAAGCAGAAAGTCAGTTTATTTAGCACAATCGGTCAATTGCAGCTTGCCGTTGGCTGGAAACTGTACGTTTATGTCACTGGAATGCACTAATCACCCAAAAAATATTACTGCCACCCGGCGTGTAAATGGATCTAACTCTTTGAACGTACAATAGTGGTTGTGAAGCAGAAAGTCAGTTTATTGTACACAATCGGTCAATTGCAGCTTGCCGTTGGCTGGAAACTGTACGTTTGTGTCACTGGAATGCACTGATCACCCAAAAAATATTACCGCCAGCCGGCGTGTAAATGGATTTAACTCTTTGAACGTACAATAGTGGTTGTGAAGCAGAAAGTCAGTTTATTTTGCACAATCGGCAAACTGCAGCACCAACTGTGCACGACAGCCACCAAAAAAAAAAAGGGTGTATGTCACTTTAAATTTTCAATTCTTTGATAGCTGTGGCCCTAAGTAACGATTCTGTGTCCCTGAGTAACGATTCTGTGTCCCTGAGTAACGATTCTGTGGCCCTAAAGTCTCTGTGGCCCTAACTCTGTCCCTTAATACACACAGGTCTGTCTCTCTTGAATGACCGGAGGCTAATGGAGAATTCTAAGATGGCCGCGATTTAAAGCTCCACCATTACTCAGTGCTGGCTGGCTGCTGATTGGCTAATGCGATCACATGTCATGAATGCATTATGGGTCAGCGCGCCTTGTCTGCGCGCCTTCCCAGAGATCCCCGCCCCATCTTCTCTGTCCATTTTCTCCGTCACCACACTTGTCGCCGCCATTTTTGGGAAAATTCGATTCGTGCATCCGAAGTTTGCTAATCTTCGGATTCGTCGCGAATAGAATTTTTCCAAATCTTTGGAACGAATTCCACTTCGTCATGTTCGATTCGCTCATCTCTAGCTGACACCTTAAGAGTTCCCTTCACTGGAACTAAGGGGCCAAGCCCAACCCGTTAAAAACAACCCCACACCTTAATCCCCCCTCCACCAAACTTTACACTTGCACAATGCAGTCAAGCAAGTACCGTTCTCCTGGCAAACCCAGACACGTCCATCAGATTGCCAGACAGAGAAGCATGATTCGTCACTCCAGATAACACGTCACCACTGCTCTAGAGTCCAGTGGCGGCGTGCTTTACACTACTGCATCCGACACTTTGCATTGCACTTGGTAATGTAAGGCTTTGATGCAGCTGCTCAGCCATGGAAACCCATTCCATGAAGCTCTCTATGCACTGTTGTTGTGCTGATCTGAAGGCCACATGAAGTTTGGAGATCTTTAGCTATTGACTCTGCAGACAGTTGACAACTTCTGTGCAATGGGCGTTTCAGCATGCGCTGACTCCGCTCTGTCATTTTATGTGGCCTACCACTTCGTGGCTGAGTTTCTGTTGCTTCCCTGTTGCTTCCACTTTTACATAATACCACTAACAGTATCACGGTACCACGCTTGAATTCACTGAGCTCCTGAGAGAGACTCATTCTTTCACAAATGTTTGTAGAAGCAGTCTGCATGCCTATGTGCTTGATTTTATACACCTGTGGCCATGGAGGTGATTGGAACATCTGAATCCAATGATTTGGAGGGGTGACCTAATACTTTTGGCAATATAGTGTAGTTGTGCTTAGGAACCCCAGGGTCAGTATGTTTATTTAACTTACATTCTTTGTTTATTACATGTGGCTGATTGCCTCAATTCGTATTAAAACTATGTTCGTATTATTATTTATTACTTGTAGGATCCCTTGTAGGTGATTTATTACATCCCTCTATCAAGGATATGATGCTTGAGAATTATTAGAAGAGATACACAGTTGTGGAAATTAGATGCATAAATTTCTTGTTTTCACTATTGATATCCTTATATATGTAGATCTAATTGAATTCTTGTGATAGTATCTCCATGGGTCCCTATACATATGGAATACTCTTCTCCCATCTGATTGCTTCCTCATTGCCTCCCCACAGCCCAGATAAGTGTGACAACTTTCTAGCCTCCTCTCATGTGTCTTGTAGTTGTAAGTATTAGTTGTTTTTTTTTGTTCTTTCTTTTTTCCTTAAGTTCATTCTCCACCTCATGTTGGTAAGAATACCTTTGTTTTAAAGGTCTATGAAGAAATTATGTTTGTATATTCACCCATGCTTGATTGTAATATTTTTTGATCTTTTAGAAACAAGAAAAATAATCTGTATACAAAATCTGTCATAGGGAAATATAAGATCTTGAAGAAGCGATCTTTTTATTGTGAAACACGTTGACAGTAACCCATGACCTGTGTTTTTGATGTAACAAAAATCTTTTTACTGTCAATATGTATGTGATCTATATGGATTATAACCCTATCTAGATGGATGTTTTACCAGTTTTTTGTACACATTTATGTTTTATACATTTGTAATTTCCTTTTATTACTGGTGAGTCACCCTTGATCACCCACTATCTATTTTAAATTTTTTGCTTTTTTGAGGCAGTCCCATTTCACTCCAGAACTCTACATCTTCACATCCTGCCATCATGGGGCAAATCAGTTTAGTCTTTGGTCAGACTGTTTCGCCTGACACCAAAGACTAGGTTGTCTTTGGCTTAGTGGCTCAGGAATCCAGTTGTGGATTACCACATGTGAACATACAGTTAGGTCCATATATATTTGGACACAGGCACAATTTTCATACTTTTGGCTCTGTATGCCACCAGAATAACTTAACCGCTTGCCGCCCTGCCACTGTGTATATACGTGTGCAGGGCGGCAGTGGAGCGCAAAACCACGTTTAAAAACGGGTTCCGCGCTCCCGACACTTTCACCGGCAGGGGGCGCGCGCGCGCGCTCCCGCCGACCCGCGGGTGATCCGATTCGATCCAGGAGGGATCAATCATTAGATTCCAGCCAGTGATTTCTGGCTGAAATCGGATGATCGGTCCCTGTCCTATCCTGTCCTGTGTTGATATTTACACAGGACAGGATATGTTGTCATTCTTCTCTGCCTGGACACATTCCGTTCCAGACAGAGAAGAAGAGACATTTAAACGTGAGTAAAACAGCACACTGACAGTTAGAACACAGTCTAGGACACATTTAACCCCCTGATTGCCCCCCCCAGTTAACCCTTCACTGCCCTGTCACCAGTGTCACTGATCAGTGAAGCGATTTTTATTGATCACTGTATCAGTGTCGCTGGCGACTTCCAATAGTGCTAGCGCCCCTCCCAGATAGCGCCAGTTTGCCCGCCAGTACACCAATAAAGCCATTTAACCCCTTAATTCCCCCCCCCCCCCAGTTAACCCCTTAACTGCCCTGTCACCAGTGTCACTGATCAGTGAAGCGATTTTTACTGATCACTGTATCAGTGTCGCTGGCAACTTCCGATAGTGTTAGCGCCCCTCCCAGATAGCGCCAGATTGCCCACTAATACACCAGTAGTCCCATCTAACCCCTTGATCGCCCCCCCCCTCCCCGAGTTGACCCCTTCACTGCCCTGTCACCAGTGTCACTGATCAGTGAACCAATTTTTACTGATCACTGTATCAGTGTCGCTGGCGACTTCCGTTAGTGTTAGCGCCCCTCCCAGATAGCGCCAGATTGCCCGCTAATACACCAGTAGTCCCGTCTAACCCCTTGATCGCCCCCCCCTGAGTTGACCCCTTCACTGCCCTGTCACCAGTGTCACTGATCAGTGAACCAATTTTTACTGATCACTGTATCAGTGTCGCTGGTGACTTCCGTTAGTGTTAGCGCCCCTCCCAGATAGCGCCAGATTGCCCGCTAATACATCAGTGATCCCGTCTAACCCCTTGATAGCCCCCCTCCCCCCTGAGTTGACCCCTTTACTGCCCTGTCACCAGTGTCACTGATCAGTGAACCAATTTTTACTGATCACTGTATCAGTGTCGCTGGCGACTTCCAATAGTGTTAGCGCCCCTCCCAGATAGCGCCAGTTTACCCGCCAGTACATCAGTAGTCCCATTTAACCCCTTGATCGCCCCCCCCCCCCAGTTAACCCCTTCACTGCCCTGTCAGATAGTTTTAGCGCCCCTCCCAGATAGCACCAGTTTGCCCGCTAGTACACAAATAATCACATTTGACCCCTTGATTGCCAGGAACACGCTTACTTGCACGCTAAACCTTCATTGCTAGTATAGTGTCTGATTGGATCAATATCTTTGATCAGATCAGCGCTATACCAGCATTCACATTACTTTAGTATCCCCAAAAACGCAGTGTTAGCGGGATCAGCCCCAACACCTGCCAGCACCTGCGTTTAGCCCCTACGCCCCCCCCTTCTCCCCCAGCAAGTGCAGTGTCAGTAGATAACTGTCACTTGATACATATTACACACAAAACCGCAGTGTTCACAGAATCAGGCCTGATATCTGTTAGCACTTGTTGGTACATTTTTTGTAGCGGTTCAAGCAGTCCCTGACAGCCAGGCGCTCTTTTTCCCGTGAGTCGCACTAGGTACCTGTAAATTTAGTGGCCAAAATGTCTAAGCAAAGGTACACTAGTGAAGAGGCCTATAGGATTCTGAGCATGTCAAGTGAGAGCGAAGGGGAAGACTCACTGGCAGAACCAGGCTCAGAATACGAACCTATAGACAGCAGCGGCACCCTGACAGCTAGCTCAGACGACGAGGAAGTGGTCCCTGCTAAGGTCAGGCGTACCCGATCCCATTCACAGGTTGCTGAGGTGGTACAAATGCATGATGACTCTCATATGCAGCAGAGTGCCAGTACTAGTGCCGCAGTATCTTTTGGTGAACTGGCGAGCACCAGCGGCCTAGTACGTCCTGGTCGTAGGCATACCAGCACTGCAGTATCACTTGGTGACGTGGCGAGTCCCATAAGTGCAGTACAAGCTGGTGCGGTGGCGAGCACAAGTAGTGTCCCGCGGCCACCAAGAATTCGCAGACAGGCCCGTAGAGCCCCTAGTGTCCTTCCGGTTGTGCTTGCAAATCCCGATTGGCAGCCCACAAATTCGTACTTCCCCCATTCACTGCCCAACCCGGAATTCAGGTGGAAACAGCAAATTTAAATACTCCCCTTAATTTTTTTGAGCTGTTTTTCACAGAAGATCTTTATGCATTGATTGTGGATCAAAGCAATTTATATGCACGACAATTTATCGCCACCAACCCAAATTCAAACCTTGCCAGACCATTCACATGGAAACCCATTACGGTTTCCGAATTTAAAGTTTTTTTGGGCCTAACCCTCAACATGGGCATTAATGATAAAAATCAATTGCGGTTGTATTGGTCCACCGACCCGCTTGTTCACATGTCCGTGTTCTCTGCTGCCATGGCCAGGCATAGATATGAGACGATAAGACGTTTTATGCACTTCTACGACAACTCACTCAGTCGTCCTCGGGGTGACCCTGAATTTGACCGGCTCCACAAAATTCGGCCCCTCGTAAATCACTTTAACCAAAAATTTGCAGATGTGTATACTCCCCAGAAAAACATCTGCATCGATGAGTCCCTCATTCAATATTCTGGCCGCCTTGTAATCAAACAATATCTCCCCAGCAAGCGTGCCAGATATGGGATCAAGATGTATAAGACCTGTGAGAGGGCAACAGGCTATACATGTAAGTTTCGGATTTACGAGGGAAAAGATAGTTACTTGGAGCCCCCCGGATGCCCAGACTACATGGGGAGCAGTGGCAAGATAGTTTAGGACTTGGCGTCATCCTATTTCCATATGGGGTACCACTTATACGTGGACAATTTTTATTCAAGCGTGCCACTATTTAGACATTTGTTCAATTTGGGAATTTGCACATGTGGCACTGTGCGATCTAATCGCCGAGGCTTCCCCCAACGGCTTGTAAATACCCGTCTTAAAAAGGGGGAAAAAGCCTGCTTGAGAAATGAAGAATTGCTCGCAGTGAAGTGGAAGGACAAACGGGATGTTTACCTCCTGTCTTCCATTCACGCAGATACGACCGTCCAAATTACCACGGCAGCTGGTGTTGTTGAGAAGCCCCTCTCGCAATTATCATTTGAATTAGTGCAGCGCTGTATAGCAAAAAAAGGCATAAATTACAGTATCTATACCATAGTTTGTAGACCCTATAACGTTCACACAAAGCAATCAATATACACTTATTGGGATTTTTTTTACCAAAAACATGTAGGAGAATACATTTTGGCTTAAATTTATGACTAACTTTGAGTTTACGATATATTTTTTATAGCTGAAAGTAGAAAATATTGTTTTTTTTCAAAATTTTTGTGTTTTTTTTGTTTATAGCGCAGAAAATAAAAAGCGCACGGGTGATCAAATACCACAAAAAGAAAGCTCTATTTGTGTGAAGAAAAGGACGTAAATTTTGTTTGGGTACAGCATTGCATGACCGCACAATTATCATTTGAATTAGTGCAGCGCCAAACAGCAAAAAAAGGCCTGGTCATTAACCTCCCTGGCGGTATGATTATGTCAGGAATTTTGTACCAAAAGTGGTACCATTTTTTTGCATGGAAATATGTAGTTTTTTATTGTAGGCTGTAATTTTTAGGAATAACTCACTGAAATCTATCCGAAAAAGAGTCTATTAAACATTCCGGATATGATAAAACTTGAAACACGAAATCATAAATTATAATGTAATAAATAATCATAAAAAATAATAATATAATAATAAATTTAATTCAATAATATAATCAAACCAAAAACACTGAAATTTGAAATACAGAGGCAAATTCGCACATCGCTGAGCAAAGTCGCAAAATCGTTTTCAGTGTCTGATGACGAATTTCCCCACAAATCATTATCACTCAATTCTGCAAGTGGTTCTGATTTACTATCGCTGCTCTAAAACCGCTTTTGACGTAAAGGGATGCTTTTTGGCCGCCATGGACTTTTCTAAGTTTCCAGGCAGAAAGAACAGTCAAAATGCAGGCAGGGCACAGGACAAAGCAGTGGGAACAAAATGTATGTGAAATGCAGTGAAAAAGCAATGACAGCAAAAATGTCATTTTTTAAAAATTTCAAATTTCCCGCCGGTTACGCCGCCCGAACGTTCCGATGTCACAGGGACCGGAACACGGAAGCCAGATGCCGGCATCCGCCGGAGGAGATGGACGGGGACGCTGCAGGGGACCCATCGTGGGAGCGAAGGACAAGGTAAGTGCTGCAGGGACCCCCAGAGAACGCTGCATGGTAAGCCCGAGTGTAGCTCGGGGTTACCGTTCTTGGTATAGAAATTCTACCCCTAGCTACACTCGGGAAAACCGCCAAGGAGGTTAAGGGGGGTAAATCCTCTGGGGCTCAAGTGGTTAAAACAAAACAATCCAAATTAATTTAAAGTGCAGACTTTCAGCTTTAATTCAAGGGGTTGAACATAAATATCAAGTACAAAATTTAGGAACTGCAACCATTTTTATACACAGTCCCTCCATTTTCAGGGGCTCAAATGTAATTGGACAAATGAATATAATCATAAATAAAATGTTCATTTTTAATATTTTGTTGAGAATCCTTTAGTCCTTTCCTGAAGTCTGGAACCCATGGAGATTACCAAAGACTGGGTTTCCTGCTTTCTGATGCTTTGCGTGACTCTAACTGCAGCTGTCTTCATTTGTTCTTTGGTTGTGGGTCTTTCTGCCTTTAGTTTTGCCCCCAGCAAGTGAAATACATGCTCAATTGGTTTGAGATCAGGTGATTGACTCGGCCATTGCAGAATATTCCACTTTTTTTTCCTTCAAAAGCTCCTGGGTTGCTTTTGCAGTGTGTGTTGGATCATTGTCCATCTGTACTGTGAAGCGCCGTCCAATCAACTTTGCTGCATTTGGCTGAATCTGGGCTGACAGTATATCTCTAAACACTGCTTCATCCGGGTTGCTTCTGTCACACCATCAATAAACACCCATGACCCAGTGCCACTGGAAGCCATGCATGCCCATGTCATCACACTGCCTCCACCATGAAACAACTTGATTCAATCAACACATTTACAAACGGGACGTTTGCTCTAACACAAGCTGAATATATATTATAAGGGAAGCCAATCATAAGGGTACTGCTTGAACTTGAGATTTTTTTATACTTGGAAGAAGCATTTTTGGTCATTCATGCAATACCCCTGTTGGAATAATGGATTTAACAATAGACTGATAAGTATACCAATTTTACACTTCCAAAAAGTGGCAACTTTTACTCTGTGTTGAGCAATGGATTGGACAATGCCCACCATCTCTATACTGCTACACTATCCATGATCTCTATCTTGCAGTGGGGTCAACACATGCATGGGATATCTTTGTTGGCAGTCTACAACATTATATATACAAATATCATTTAACAGCAGCTACATGTGCGTGGGAGGTTGAAGCCTATACAAGGTGGATTTGGGCCAACATACATCTTTAGAAAGCTGTCACAACAAACTATTTTCCTCCTCTGGACCACACTCAGCTGTCCCCTTCTTGGCTTGGATTTTTTGTGGCTACATCAAGCACATGCATACAATTTAAAGCAGAGTTATAGCTGATACAACTTCAAGTGCAAAGTACATTGGGACTTATTTGGCTCACTTTTTGTCCACATTACATGAGGCCTTGAGACCCGTGATCCATCCAACATATTTTGCTAACTGCCTTAAGGATTGACTGGGGGGGGACATTTGTTTAGCAGTTATACATCCCCTTGCTGTGTGACCGCTCTATCACTGTTAACTCTCTATGGCTGTCCCTTCTTTCCTGAGAGCCTTAATTGGTATTTAATTGGTCTAATATGAAGATAAAATAATTATATGCTGTTTGGTTTGAAATATCCAATTGATCTGTAGACAGGACCCTTGACAATTTTTAAATGGATTTTTGGACATGTTTAATGTATCTTGGTTTTTAATCAATAAAAGATATTAGTAAGTAAATTATATCTGTCGGTACCAATTTTTCCATTTTTGAGATATGAATTATACCTGGGTTGAGGTGTTCAGCCAAATTCTATCATTTATGTAAGGAATGTTTTGGCATATGTTTTCTTTTTTATATGATTAACAAGAGTAGAGCTGGGTAGGATCTTTGTCTTTTTTATATTTCATTCCATCTTAAGCATAGACACAGGGAGGTTGGATGTAAAAAACGGAGGAGAAGGCAGGAGACAAAACTGCAGTTTGTAGCCCAGGGATATCACCTTCTGCAGCCAAGGGTCTTGGAATCCAAGCTGTCCAAGTGTCTCCCCACTCTGGAAAGTGGCACACCTTTATGCAGAAGGTGGCTTATCTGAGGATTTGGCACACATTAAGCCACAGACTTTGCAGGTAGACTAGGTGCCAAGCTTAGGGGGTCTTACTGAGTAGGGCATGGTCTGTCGTCAGACCCTGGCCACTTTCACAACTCATGACAAATGGCTGGCAAAACTCACTCCTGTGTTGTCACGGATATGCGTTGATGTCACTCAGTCTACTTCTGCAGAAAGATTTCCCAGCTTGTGGGACAACAATCTAAGCACCAGCTGACTGAGAGAGATCGTTGCTGATTGTCACAATATCAGCGATAACAATCATGACTTTAGATAAATGTTCGTAATACACACTGTCACCACACACAGGTATACCTAGATTTTTACCATATAGTAGCACTCTTCAAGACAGAGATTATTTAGGTTCTGCATTACTGCTTTAGAGATAATTTTACAATTGAAAAAAAAATTTGTTTATATACTACAGCGGATTGGCCAATCTGTGATGGATCACGTACATTTATGTGATCCAGCATTTCAGGGAAGGGGGCGCTGGTACCCACCACCCCATTTGTGCCGTCACTCGACAGGGATCTGCTGATTAGCCTAGCGAATGACAGTACAGAGCCCTGTGTTTACTAGCAACACAGGACTCTGTACACAGAGCAGAGATGTGGATGTTCTTTTTCTCCCTGCAATGCAGGGAGATACAACAGGCACTTTTTTTAGTAAAAGCTGCACACATTACACTTGTTAACCACACAGTTAACCCTTTGCCCCTAGATGTTAACCTCTGTTCAGCCAGTGTCATTTGTACAGTGACAGTGTATAGTACTATCACTGTATTAGTGTCACTGGAGATGTCAGTGTCAGTTCCCACCCAGTGTCATTTAGTGTCAAATTACCCGCCGCACTATCATAGTCCCACTATAAGTCACTGATCACCACCATTACTATAGTAAAAAAAAAAATACAAATTCCTATATATATAGATATATATCTATATAGATATAGATATATATACACACACAGTGAAAGAAAGAAATATTTGACTCCCTGCTGATTTTGAATGTTTGCTCACTCACAAAGAAATGATCAGTCTAAAAATCGAATGGTAGGTGTATTGTAGAGACAGAATAGCAGCATAAAATTCAAAAGAAATGCATGTCTAATAAAATATGCACTGACTTGCATGTTCATGAGGGAAATAAGTATTTGATCCCCTTCACAAAACATGACTTGGTACTTGGTGGCAAATCCCTTGTTGACAATCACAGAGGACAGATGTTTCCTGTAGTTGGCCACCAGGTTTGCACACATCTCAGGAGGGATTTTGGCCCACTCCTCTTGGCAGTTCCGCTCCAAGTCATTAAGGTTTTGAGACTGATGTTTGTCAACTCGAACTTTCAGCTCCCTCCACAGATTTTTAATCAGATTAAGGTCTGGAGACTGGCTAGGCTACGCCAGGATCTTAATGTGCTTCTTCTTGAGCCACTCCTTTGTTGCAGTTGGCTGTGTGTTTTGGGTCATTGTCATACTGGAACACCCATCCACGACCCATTTTCAATGCCCCGGCTGAGGGAAGAAGGTTCTCACCCAAGATTTGATGGTACATTGCCCCGTCCATCGTCCCTTTGATGCGGTGCAGTTGTCCTGTCCTTGTAGCAGAAAAACACCACCAAAGCAGAATGTTTCCACCACCATGTTTGACAGTTGGGATGGTGTTCTTGGGGTCATAGGCAGCATTCCTCCTCCTCCAAACACGGCGAGTTGAGTTGATGCCAAAGAGCTCAATTTTGGTCTCATCTGACCACAACACTTTCAAACAGTCCTCCTCTGCATCATTCAGATGTTCAGTGGAAAACTTCAGACGGGCCTGGACATGTGCTTTCTTGAGCAGAGGGACCTTGCAGGCACTGCAGGATTTCAATCCTTGTCGGCGTAGTGTGTTACCAATTGTTTTCTTGGTGACTGTGGTCCTAGCTGCCTGGAGATCATTGACAAGATCCTCACGTGTAGTTCTGGAATGATTCCTCACTGTTCTCATGATCGTTGACACTCCACGAGGTGAGATCTTGCATGGTGCACCAAACCTAGGGAGACTGACAGTTGTTTTGTGTTTCTTCTATTTGCGAATGATTGCACCAACTGTTGTCACCTTCTCACCAAGCTGCTTGGTGATAGTTTTGTAGCCCAGTCCAGCCTTGTGTAGGTCTGCAATCTTGTCCCTGACATCCTTGGACAGCTCTTTGGTCTTTGCCATGGTGGAGAGCTTGGAATCTGATTGTTTGATTGCTCCTGTGGACAGGTGTCTTTTATACAGGTAACAAAATGAGATTAGCAGCACTCCCTTTAAGAGACTGCTTCTAATCGCAGCTTGTTACCTGTATGAAAGACACCTGGTAGCCAGAAATCCTGCTGAATGATAGGAGATCAAATACTTATTTCCCTCATGAACACGCAAATCAGTGCATAATTTCTTTTGAATTTTTTTGCATTTCTTTTGAATTTTTGTTGCTATTCTGTCTCTCAGTGTTACAATACAACTACCATTCGATTTTAAGACTGATCATTTCTTTGTGAGTGGGCAAACATTCAAAATCAGCAGGGGATCAAATACTTATTTCCTTCACTGTATATATATATATATATATATATATATATATATATATATACATACATACAGTTGCAAGAAAAAGTATGTGAAACCCTTGGGATTACGTGGAGTTTTGCATGAATTGGGCATAAAATGTGCTCTGAACGTCATCTAAGTCACAACAATAGAAGAACACAGTCTGCTGAACATAATACTACACAAACATTAGATGTTGCCATGATTTAATTGCACATAACATGTAAACATTCACAGTGCAGGGAGGAAAAAGTATGTGAACCTTTGGAATTAATAACTGGTTGACCCTCCTTTGGCAGCAATAACCTCAACCAAACGTTACCTGTAGTTGCAGATCAGACCTGCACAACGATCTGGAGTCATTTTGGACCACTCCTCTTCACAAAACTGTTTCAGTGTAGCAATATTCTTGGGATGTCTGGTGTGAATCGCTCTTTTAAGGTCATGCCACAGCATTTCAATCGGGTTGAGGTCAGGACTCTGACTGGGCCACTCCAGAAGGCGTATTCTGTGCTGTTGCAGCCATTGTTTTGTTGAATTATTTGAATGCTTTGGGTCATTGTCCTGTTGCATCACCCATCCTCTGCGGAGCTTCAGTTGGCGGACAGATGGTCATACGTTTTCCTGCAAAATGTCTTGATAAACTCTGGAATTCATTTTCCCATCAATGACAACAATCCGTCCAGGCCCTGAGGCAGCAAAGCAGCCCCAAACCATGATGCTCCCTCCGCCATGTTTTACAGTGGGGATGAGGTTTTGATGTTGGTGTGCTGTGCCTTTTTTTCTCCACACATAGCGTAGTGTGTTCTTCCCAAACAACTAAATCTTGGTTTCATCTGTCCACAGTATATTTTGCCAGTAGTGCTGTGGAACATCCAGGTGCTCTTTTGCAAACTTCAAACGTGCTGCAATATTCTTTTTGGACAGCAATGGCTTCCTCCATGGTGTCCTCCCATGTACTCCATTCTTGTTTAATGTTTTCCTTATTGTAGATGTGTCAACAAAAATGTTAGCATGTGCCAGAGATTTCTGTAGGTCTTTTGCTGACACTCTGGGATTCTTCTTTACCTCATGCAGCATTCTGCGCTGTGCTCTTGCAGTCATTTTTACAGGACGACCACGCCTAGGGAGAGTAGCAACAGTGCTAAACTTTCTCCATTTGTAGACAGTCTGTCTTACCGTGGACACATGAACATCAAGGCTTTTGGAGATACTTTTGTAACCCTTTCCAGCTTCATGCAAGTCAACAATTCTTGATCGTAGGTCTTCTGAGAGCTCTTTTCTGCGAGGCATGGTTCACATCAGACAGTGCTTCTTGAAACCAGTAAACCCAAAACAGGTGTGTGTTTTTTAAGGGCAGGACAGCTGTCAGCAACACATCCAATATCATCACACTGATTGGAGTCAAGGTTGGCTCACTCCTGGCTTCAATTAGCTCTGGGAGAAGTCATTAAGCTAGGGCCTCACATACTTTTTCCTCCCTGCACTGTGAATGTTTACATGTTATGTGCAATTAAATCATGGCAACATCTAATGTTTGTGTAGTATTATGTTCAGCAGACTGTGTTCTTCTATTGTTGTGACTTAGATGACGTTCAGAGCACATTTTATGCCCAATTCATGCAAAACTCCACGTAATCCCAAGGGGTTCACATACTTTTTCTTGCAACTGTATATATATATATATATATATATATATATATATAAAAAAAAAGAGTAGCCATCCCCCCTTTTTCAAGGGACCAAAAGTAACTGGACGATTTAATCAAAAGCTGTTTCATGGCCAGGTGTGGGCTACTCCTTCATTATTTCTTCATCAATTAAGCAGGTAAAAGGTCTGGAGCTGATTCTAAGTGAGGTATTTGCATTTGGAATCTATTGCTGTGAACCTACATCATGGGTTTAAAGGAGCCCTTCATACAAGTGAAACAGGCCATTGTAAGGCTTTAAAAATTAAATAAATCCATCAGAGAGATCGGGGCAACATTAGGAGTGGCCAAATCAACAGTTTGGTACATTCTGAGGAAAGAAGAAGGCACTTGTAAGCTCAGCAATATAAAAAGGCATGGACGTCCACGGAAGACAACAGTGGTGGATGATCGTAGTATCCTCTCTATGGTAAAGAAAAACCCATTCACAAGATCCAGACAAGTGAAGGACACTCTAGGAGGTGGGAGTATCATTGTCAAAGTCTACAATCAAGAAAAGACTTCACAAGAGCAAATACAGAGGGTTCACCACTAGGTGCAAACCATTCATAAGCCTGAAGAATAGAAAAGCCAGATTAGACTTCACCAGAAAATATCTAAAAAGCCAGACTAGTTCCTGAAAAGCATTCTTTGGATGGATGAAACTAAGATTAATCTGTACCAGAATGATGGGATGAAAAAAGTGTGGAGGAGGCTTGGAACAGCTCATGATCCAAAGCACACAACGTCATCTGTAAAACATGGTGGAGGCAGTGTGATGGCACAGGCATGCATGGCTTCCAGGGGCACTGGGTCATTGGTGTTTATTGATGATGTGACAGAAGACAGCAGCAGCCGGATGAATTCTGCAGTGTTTAGAGGTATACTGTCAGCCCAGATTCAGCCAAATGCAGCAAAGTTGATTGGACGGTGCTTCACTGTACAGATGGACAATGATCCAAAACACACTGCAAAAGCAACCCAGGAGGTTTGAAGGAAAATAAGTGGAATATTCTGCAATGGCTGAGTCAATCACCTGATCTCAACCCAATGGAGCATGCATTTCACTTGCTGATGGCAAAACTAAAGGCAGAAAGACCCCCAAAGAACAACTGAAGACAGCTACAGTTAGGGCCTGGCAAAGCATCAGAAAGGAGGAAACCCAGTCTTTGGTAATGTCTTTGGGTTCCAGACTTCAGGCAGTCATTGCCAGTAAAGGATTCTCAACAAAATATTAAAGATGAAAATCTTATTTATGATTATATTTAATTGTCCAATTACTTTGGGTCCCTTGGAAAAAGGGGGATGGCTACTCTTAAGAGCTGTAATTCCTAAACCCTTCCTCCAGTTTAGATGTACAGTTGCAAGAAAAAGTATGTGAACCCCTTGGGATTACATGGAGTTTTGCATGAATTGGGCAGAAAATGTGCTCTGAACGTCATCTAAGTCACAACAATAGAAGAACACAGTCTGCTGAACATAATACTACACAAACATTAGATGTTGCCATGGTTTAATTGCACATAACATGTAAACATTCACAGTGCAGGGAGGAAAAAGTATGTGAAGCCCTAGCTTAATGACTTCTCCCAGAGCTAATTGGAGCCAGGAGTGAGCCAACCTTGACTCCAATCAGTGTGATGATATTGGATGTGTTGCTGACAGCTGTCCTGCCCTTAAAAAACACACACCTGTTTTGGGTTTACTGGTTTCAAGAAGCACTGTCTGATGTGAACCATACCTCGCAGAAAAGAGCTCTCAGAAGACCTACGATCAAGAATTGTTGACTTGCATGAAGCTGGAAAGGGTTACAAAAGTATCTCCAAAAGCCTTGATGTTCATGTGTCCACGGTAAGATAGACTGTCTACAAATGGAGAAAGTTTAGCACTGTTGCTACTCTCCTAGGCGTGGTCGTCCTGTAAAAATGACTGCAAGAACACAGCGTAGAATGCTGCATGAGGTAAGGAAGAATCCCAGAATGTCAGCTAAAGACCTACAGAAATCTCTGGCACATGCTAACATTTTTGTTGACACATCTACAATAAGGAAAACATTAAACAAGAATGGAGTATATGGGAGGGCACCACGGAGGAAGCCATTGCTGTCTAAAAAGAATATTGCAGCACGTTTGAAGTTTGCAAAAGAGCACCTGGATGTTCCATGGCACTACTGGCAAAATATACTGTGGACAGATGAAACCAAGATTGAGTTGTTTGGGAAGAACACACAACACTATGTGTGGAGAAAAAAAGGCACAGCACACCAACATCAAAACCTCATCCCCACTGTAAAACATGGCGGAGGGAGCATCATGGTTTGGGGCTGCTTTGCTGCTTCAGGGCCTGGACGGATTGTTGTCATTGATGGGAAAATGAATTCCAGAGTTTATCAAGACATTTTGCAGGAAAACGTACGACCATCTGTCCGCCAACTGAAGCTCCGCAGAGGATGGGTGATGCAACAGGACAATGACCCAAAGCATACAAGTAATTCAACAACACAATGGCTGCAACAGCACAGAATACGCCTTCTGGAGTGGCCCAGTCAGAGTCCTGACCTCAACCCGATTGAAATGCTGTGGCATGACCTTAAGAGAGCGATTCACACCAGACATCCCAAGAATATTGCTACACTGAAACAGTTTTGTGAAGAGGAGTGGTCCAAAATTACTCCAGATCATTGTGCAGGTCTGATCTGCAACTACAGGAAACGTTTGGTTGAGGTTATTGCTGCCAAAGGAGGGTCAACCAGTTATTAAGTCCAAAGGTTCACATACTTTTTCCTCCCTGCACTGTGAATGTTTACATATTATGTGCAATTAAACCATGGCAACATCTAATGTTTGTGTAGTATTATGTTCCGCAGACTGTGTTCTTCTATTGTTGTGACTTAGATGACGTTCAGAGCACATTTTATCGTGATGACGTTTTATCGTGATGACTTAGATGACGTTCAGAGCACAAATCGTCTGTAGACGCTATAACTTTCACACAAACCAATCAATATATACTTCTTGGGATTTTTTTTTTTCATCAAAGATGTACCAGAATTTTGGCCTAAATTTATGAAGACATTCGTTTTTTTGTACTTTTCTTATTGGATATGTTTTATAACAGAAAGTAAAAAAAAAAGATTTTATTTTTATTTTCAGTCTTTTTTCATTTAATACAAAATCAAAAACCCAGTGGTGATTCAATACCACCAAAAGAAATATCTGTTTGTGTGGGAAAAAATATATATAAGTCTCATCTGGATACAGTGTTGCATGACTGGAAATTGCCAATTAAAGTAGCGAAGTGCCAAATGGCAAAAAATGCCCTTGTCATGTAGTGGGTAAAATCTTCTGGAGCTTAAGTGGTTAAATAAGTAAGCAAATAAAGCGGTTCAAACAAAATATTTACAGAAAAAGGTATTTTAATTGAAAAGAGAGAAAATAATGCAACAGAAAAACAAAACTCTTTAAAGTGAAAATGCTTAACAACCTCCTGGTTCTGTGTGTTTGGCAAACGTCAGTGAATGAGCAACAGCAACTGCTGTTTTGACTCTTATTTTAAATGCCATGGCTGACCTGTGCCCTGAGCAATATGGCTGCCTTTTGTAAGCTCACACAGCCATTTGGGGTGCCCAGTCTACATTATCATCGCACCTCCCCATTCAGGTGGTTGCATGGAAGGGAACTGCAGTTCCCTTCCCAAAACAACCAAATGCTGCTGTCTCGACTGGTTGTGACATGCGTCTGCATGGAACATATCTTTATACTGTATGGTCCAAATGCATTGTTGGTGATTCAAGCTCAATCGGGGCAGCATGCTGTTTTCCTTAGCAATGCTGTTTGGCTAACAAAGTGGGTTGTGTGGGTGAGCACCGTACTGCTGTAACCACACAAATGATGTTTTCAGAGTTGGCAGATGCAAACTCTTTGGGAGGTAACTTCCTACGTATGAGGATGAGATGTTCCTCTCTTGTCACATCCGTCTGGACCAAGAATGCACCTGAGCCATAAGTAGTGGATTGGTTTACGCCAATATCTGACAGGTAAAACCTGCAGCCTGTGTCACAGGTACACTGGCCAGTACCTCCATCAAGGTTAGATGGTCCTTTTTAAATTCTGGCATCAAGGACAGCATTTTAGTATGTTTCCTGATTTTTAGGTCAGTCAAAGGCTCAGCTAAGCAGCTACTGTTACACACAGGTGTACCCAAGAATGATGTAGCTAGTATTTTGGTTTGAGGGGTAGGCCAGGCTCTGGTGGCTTCAGCCTTTCAAGTTTTAGCTCCCTTTGGGTGCCCCCTCCTACCTGCTGCCCCAAGTACTGAACCTCTGACATTCCCATCTGACAGTTACTGCATTTGACTGTGAAACTGGGCACTGGACTGGTGACAGTAGCACAAGCTATTCTTCCCAGGTAGGGCCAAACACTTGAAGACTCCTCAAGTAGGTGACTGCAAATGTTACCACCCCTCCCAGTAGGTCATTCATGACCCACTGAGAGGTGGCTGGTGTGTCCTAGACCCCAAATAGCATTACCGCAAATTCAGGCAATCCAAATAGGGTGGTGAAGGCTGATTTGTCCTGGGGGTCCAGGATTGGAGGGGTTGACCTATACTTTAAGTTCAAGTCCCAGGCCCTGCAGGACTCCTGAATAACCTGACTGCAGCATTCCCTTAATCTGAGCTGAGCTGAAGGTCTAAGCCCACTCCCAGAGTCAGCTACCAAATCTAGCAGGGAACCAGGCTCAGGTGTACTGCAAATTGCCATGACATGTACTGTGCTGGGATGGTGTGTGTGAATCAGGATAGGCCAGAAACTTTTTTGTGTCACTTCAGCCTTGGCCTTAGTGAATCCCAATCAATGTACAAGTACAATATCAAGTGATACCTTCAATACATGTCTCCTAGGTTGGCTGGACACAAAGAGCGGCTGTTTAACTTCTTCCATCTGCAATATTCCTGCCTGTAAACCTTTCATGTCTAGTCCCCCATTGTCCCAGTCAAGCTTTTGTTTACCTTTCTCAACAGGGAAACTAACCACTGGACTGCAGAATTCTGCAAAGCTTTGATCAGTCTGCAATGCTGGCAGAGAAGTGGCACTATGAGTACCTGCCAGCTGTCCCATGACACACAAAAACAACGGCTGGGGTGAAATCGAGGTAGAGTTCTCTGGGATATAGCAAGGAATGGGGTCATATAGATCACCCCCCTGCTCTTCACCCTCCACCAGCTTTACAGCACTGTGAGTGACCTACAAATATGGCAAAACATCATCACTGCATTCAGTGGTCACAGTATTAACATCAAATACACGTGTTGATACCTGCACATACTAGGAGGACAACCCTGTACTTCCACTCCATCCTCCCCCTCTGCTGTCCATTTACAGGTTGCCCAAATATTAACCCAAAATCTATGCACAGAACCTTAGTAGGTTCAGAGGGTCCAGTTGAGGCGTCCAGACTATTCTTAGCAGGTGCATAGTGGGAAACTATGGTCCCCAAATCTGCACCCAACAAAACTGCTGTAGGGATTTCATCAGAGATTCCCACCTCTCTCATCCCAATTCCTGCACCCCAATTAATAAAACATATGCACAGGGCACAGATGAATGGGTCCAATAAGGGTAAGAAACGTTTCTGGGATTATGTCTTTTTCTTCTATCAGCTCTGGCTGTAGTAAAGTGACTTCTGTTCTAAAACCAAACCAATTATGTACCAGTTGCCCATGATGACTGACTGCAGGTTGACATTGGTTCATCTGATTTCCAGTTTGTGCCGACCATCAACTTCTCTCTGTGCAGCCTCTCTCTCAACCTGGAGCTCCAGAAATTGAAGGTACACCATAGGATCCATATCTATGATGTACTGCAGTGCTTCCTATATCTGAGATTGTTGGTTATAAGCAATCTGGTGTTGGCATTCTCATACTGTGGATTGGATTTTGCATTCATTGATACCTCAGTGTCAGTCTCTGTATGCCCATTCTGCGAGGCTGTGTCTGAACTACTGTTACCTGAGGCAGCGGATCCAGGTTCCCCCAGGTTCTGATCGGCCCGGCTAACCACCTCCTGTGGGTTGTGAATCAAGCCTTACCATGTTTTGCCATAGACCATAATCCCTCTTGATTACACTCAGTACGTAGATCCTCTTTGCTAATTTTTTTGCAGTCTGCCAAACCAGGCGTGTTTGCAAAAATTGGACAGTTAGGACACAAAAACAAGAGATTGTGAGGGAACGGTTACTTTATCTCTCTCCATCTCTCTCTCTATATATATATATACATACTATGTTGCCAAAAGTATTGGGATGCCGTCCTTTACACGCACTTTAATGGCATCCCAGTCTTAGTCTGTAGGGTTCAATATTGAGTTGGCCCACCTTTTGCAGCTATAACAGCTTCAACTGGGAAGGCTGTCCACAAGGAGCATATCCAGAGGGATAGTATACTTGACAGCTTTGACCAGTATACAACTGATAGCAGACGTTGAATTCCGAGCCCTGTTTTGTATTTTATATGTAGAGAAACACTCTTATAAAAGTAAGCCACAGAGAAAGAACAGGACAGAGAATATACAGTTGGGTTAAGGAGAATATCAGAAGAAAGAAAAAAAAAAGGGGGGGGGGGTGTCTCCCTTCCCTCTCAGATAGGGAAGAGACTGAATGTGTGTTCATACGAAAGTCATGGCTGAGAGGAAAGTAGGGTCTGAGCTCTATAAAAGAAGTAAGGAGTCCAGATATTCTCCTGTTCCTTCAATATCATGGTAAGATTTTCCATTTCTTGTATCTCCTTGATCCTCGCCTTCCAAACAGCTATGGCGGGGGTACTTTTCCATAATGCAGGAATACAGGCTCTCGCAGCTACGAGCAGGTGTTTAAAGGAATGTTTAAATTTCTTATTGGATAGAGTGATGACATTCAGGAGATAACTGGGTTTTTGTCAAAA